>NC_056741.1:1901159233-1901243065 GCF_019279795.1 Protopterus annectens
ACTCTTCATGACTTCCCAGCTCCATTGACATAGAGGAATAACATCTTGACTGTAACTCAGATAACCTGAGTTTAATTAGCAGCTTGATCATCTGCTGAAGATTGCAAAGGGAGGGTGGACATGCCTGTCCTTGGGTGGAGGGTGCATACAGGGATTGTCTAGGGGGGTCTATATTAGAAGAACAAAACAACGAAAGAGCGATTCGTTGACATGTAAAACCGAAAGTCTGAAAACAGCGAAGTTACTTAACAGCGATCCCCCCCCCCCCCGGGGGGGGGGGTTGCTGTTCCAAAAAAAAAAATGATAAAGACAAAATAAAGTGTGGGCTTTGCCCCCACACTCCCTGATGTGGGGGGTTGTGCCCCCCACCTCCTACTTAAATATACCAACTCCAAGATCGCACCACAGTGGAGAAAGCTGCAAAATCCCGAAAACGGTCCAGCAATTTTTTTCTTCCCTGGGAAAACAATCGCTGTTCCATAACTTCTCTGTTTTCAGACTTCGGGTTTTATGTGTCGATGAAAGAGTGTTCACTCTTTCGTTGTTTTGTTCTTCTAATATAGACCCATTGTCTAGTGCCACAGTCTGTTAGGGGAGTAGGAGTTACAAAGCAAGGAACATCCCTAAAGAAGCTGTCAGCCACCAGTGTGAAAATGTGATGGCCATCATCACAGGTTCATTGGAACCTGCACTCACACAGGAAGGACATAATGCCCCCCCAAGGTGACACAGGTTGTTTGTGCCCCCCCCCCCACCCAGGGGCCTTACTAAGTGTGCCTTCATTGCTGGAGAGTGCACAAACTACCACCAAGGCTACATGCATGTTGAGCCTCCCCATCTAGCTCTTGCTGTCACTGGGTAATCCCCAGGATTGGGGGGGGGGGGTGAGTTGTTCTGCCTGACTGGTAGAGGCTTGATGATGATCAGGCACAGTGGGAAGAAGCATATAGAAAAAAAAAGAAAAACGCAATCCTTCAATACTTTGACCACAATTCCATTTCAGCTTGGCACTTAAAACTTTATCTCTAACTTCTCTCTTCTACCTGTAATGCATCTTGCTCTTATCTAACTCTCCTTATCTCAGTATTCTGAACACCACTGAAGAATGAAGGGAAAGCAAATGTATACCAGGGATGGAGAGTGGGCATCAGTCATAGTCTGATCCATTTTCAAAACCTTCAGGACAAAGTTCTAAGTGCATCCTTCTGAGTGGAATCATGAAAACATAACTGTTACGATTGTGGTCTTGAAGAAACACTTTATTCCTGAGATCACATCCAGTTTGTAGTGTCCTGTAAATTGTTCAGAGGAAAGCTTATTGAAGTCGCACATGCCATATAAGGATGCATTTTTGAAAAAAAGTCTTAATATGTCCACTGCTTTACCTGAATGTAATGTACACATGACTGGCAAGTGTTTTTGGTCGTCATGTAACAAAACTTAATACAGTCTTGCGTCTCTAACAAATGGGGTGCCACGGGCTCTAAGAAACTTAATTGAGGATCTTTTTGGATCAAAGTTTTCCTGTCCACATAGAGTGTTAATCGCCGTTGTAGTGTCATGCAGTGAAATACGTACTCTCCATTGTTGGAATAACTTGGAAAAAATACAGGAAGGCGAAGTGACTGATTTAAATTTGACTCCTTAGCTACATTGGGCCTCAAAGTAGAGTTTGTCCTCAAGGCCACTCTGTTTTTGCATGAACCTAAAGTTTCTTGTAGGGGTAATTATCACTAGGGGTAATTATCACTAGAAGGAGTGATGCAAAACAGATAATTTAAATCAGTCTTGAAGGCCGGTTTGGAAGGAGGCAGAGTAATATAGACCAGAGTCTGACATTTGATCTGCATATAAGTAAGTCCATCAGAAGTAGAAGTTAGGGCTAGAGTTAAACCTTTTGGAACAAATCCTGCATGGATTGCATTATGCTTGTTCTTACTTGGAGGCATGCCTCTCGACCTCTTAGAGCAGGAAATCTGGACAAAGCCATAAATAATGGGGAATAAAGGACTAAAAATAGGGACAGTTTTTAAATATAGCTCTTAGAACTTAAAAAGTTAATAGAATAGCTGGTTTTGCTTTAGCGTGAATTTTATGAAGGGTATAATGTTGAAACTTAAATGTCTGTCATTATTTTCTGACCTTAGTTTTCTAAGATTTGCCAATGATTTGCCAGAAAACCACAGTTGTGTGAAAAATGGACCAAAGTATGGGTCAAAAATCTGGACATTCTGCGAAAATCTGTACAGTTGAGAGGTGTGGTTGGAGCTCTGTCTTGTATAGGAGTGTAGCATTTTCACTAGTATAGATGTTTCACCAGCATAGATGTCGTTTTGCAGATTAGAACACAACTACAACACAATCTCAAAAATTTACAGCAGTCTTCATTGCCTTGCCTTGACAAAATTCACTGGCTAAAATTAGATTGCTTGTTTTATTGCCTATCCCTAGCTACCCATCATATCAGATCATATACTTCTCCAGTAGATGTCCATCCATAGTGTCAACACTGGTAGATCACTTCCCAAAAGCTATGGTCTAAGTCAAAGCTAACCAGAGTCAAACAATCCAATAAACACTGTAAGTAAGCACTTACCAAGTTGAATGCTACTGGCCATTAAAAAAAGCAATTGCTAGAAAATGGAAATCATAGTTTAAACCAACTGTAATTGAGGTGATAAATATTGTAAATGCACTAAATGAACTGGAGGTGAGGTCTTTAGAAAAAGGAAAGATTAAATTACCTGGAAGTAAATTCATTCTGTGGGAACAGTATAAGTAGTCTGGAGGTGGGGTGAAGTTTTAAGGGAAGGAAAGAACTGAACAATTTTAAGTAATGCCGGAGTGAATTCTAATTGTAATAAAGGATGTGTGTATACTGCATGAAAAAACGTTACTATGGTTTGTTTTCTTTCATATAATGCGTATGTACCTGTGTCACTGTATTTTAGTGGTGATTTAATGAAGATATTTAAAAAAAAAAAATCTAAGAACCACCATACCAAGTTTCTGTTCTCAGTGACGCTGGGTAAGTTGAGGAATAATATTACTACTAAATTGGAAAGATTTAGTAGGTGAAAATTTGTGAAGTCATAGTATAGGTTCAGAGGTGTTTACAAGGCTAAAGACAGCAAGGGCCTTTTTAAGCCTACCCGTGCATTACAGATCTCTGACAAGTTCTGGTACCCTTGTTAAGTGTAAGCAGGGGCCTGGTTGATGAACCATTTACAAGCAGGGCCTGGGAGATGAACCATTTACAGGCTGCCTTGTCCATTAGAGAGACAGGTGGCAAATCAGGGATGAATTTCCTTTTCCCCATCCAATTGTCCAGGATACACGTGAATTGGGTTAGGAAGAACTCTGCTTCACATGGATGGGAGAGCCTGTTCCAGGGACTGGGTAGTATCTCTAAGATGCATACCTGTCTCTCATGCAGGTCCTGTTTATATCACAGACAAGGTTTAAGTCTTTAGATCGAGTAATTTTGTTTTGCAGATATGCAGGAGGTCAATCAGAATGGGATCTGGCAATGCCCTGTATGCCAGGCATAGATCTGCCCTCAACAGCGTGTATGACACAGAATACAGGGATAGGGCCTTAAGGTGGTCTGCAATGGACATGTTACATATGCCCTGTATTATTTTAGTGAGGAACCACTGTGGTCATTCCATTTGTTGGATATGCCTGGTTAGATGCATACCAAAGTGGGCATTGTACTCAGTGATGGGCCTGCTGAATGCCGAATGCAGTTGTGCAACCTAGAATGATTTCCTCACTACTATAGAGGTGTAACTGTCAAAGGTTAGGTTACTGTCTGTGCTTGCCCCTAAGTCCTTGACTACTGAGCCAACTCTGTGTGTGTTGTCAGTATAATAGTTACCAGGGGTGGATGACTTCCCAAAGGATATTATTATGCACAGATGTCTGCATTCTCAAGGGTGAAGACAGCTTGTAGGAAGTGGAGTTTTTTTTGTTTAGACTCTTAGAACTGAGCAGTAATACCTTCAGATTTTCTTGGTTTTGATTGCTATGTCTGAAGTACTTTCAGTGTGGCATTGCCTAAAAAAGGCAGTATAGGGGAAGACAATGTTTTAGCTAATATTCTAAAACTTAGAGGGGAGAGGTGCAGACCATCCATGGCAAATCAGCGTGGTCTGCTGACCATCTCCTTCCATGCTGACAAATATTGCATCCCCTTAGAATAACCCCAAAATCTAAGCCAGTTATTAGTTTGTCATCTTTTGTTTGTAGCGTCCTCCTTGGAGAAGGTAAAATGCTGTTCTGTGCTAGGCTCATACCAGCCTCTGACACTTATTTTGAGACCTCTGTGATGTCTGTCTTCATGTAGTCTAGATAGTTATGTCTCAGGTCATTTACACCCACATAGACTATGACAGTCATACTGGTATTTGTGGTCCAGTGGCCCGAGTGCGTGCATTATGTGGTGGATCCTAGCCCTTGATAAGCTACTGACTGTGACTTTCTCCTTACTTAGACTGGTGAGAGGGACAGCATTTTGTCTCCCAATGGAGTCTCCATTGACTAGAGTGTTGAATTGTGTTGTAGCTTACCTTATGGGCTTGGAAGTAGAGGCTCCATGAGATGTGGCTGTATGTGTTAGTGTGGGTGCTGTTTTTAAAGAGTGCATTTGGGGCTGCTCAAGGTATTTGTTATGTGTACTTCATCTAAGAGGTCTTTTGGGTTTGGGAAGGTTACACTTAAGTGCCTCAGCATATATGTGCCTGTGTGTCTGCTTTCTGCTTTGTGTGATGGGTGTAGCGTGTATACTAATGACAACCTGATTGACATTAGGAGTGTTTTATGTGAGAGCTTTGCCTTCAGTGACATTGTATAAGTACAGCTCTCACATACCATATCAGTTTGTTTGAGAATTAATTGGTTGTTAGTAAACATGAGGCAATTTCTACATTGCCTCAGGATATACCCATATCCAGCAAACTGGTAGCGGAGATGTTGGGAAAGTTCATATTCATGGCAACAGATCCTTTTTTATTGATTTGACAGTTGGAGTGAGAATGTAAAGCAGTGTCAGGAGCATCCGGTTTCCAACTCTGGGGAATTGCTTGTCACTGCACACTAGTTTTCCAGTGTGCAACTAGTTTTTGGTGAAATTTCAGTCATGCTTTTACAGGAAAAAAAAAAGGTGTCATTGTCTATACAGAGCACTGCCAGACACTTGAGGGGAGCTAATAAGTAGAGCCTGATGACGTATGGATAAAGTATTTAGGCAGATATTCTGAAGTTAAAAACAAATCCCAGTAATACTTAAAATAATTAGCTTGTCAAGCATGATGAAAAGAGGGAGTCGTGTGAATAGCTTCTGCCTAGCTACTGCTAGTGTTGATCTCTCCACAGCTTTATGCTGCTGTGATACAATGCTCCTTTGCTTCTTTTCTCACTAGAAGAAAAACATTGGCACCAATCCCAAAATGAGAAGCAGGCCACAGATTGTTTGGTGAGCCACAGTCTTGTTCCAGATAATGCAAAGGACAGTAGGCTTCTTGTAGCCTTATTCTGGTAGATGCCTTGAGTAGCAACCAGACCAATCAGGAACGTCAAGCACAGACACTCGCTGCCCAACCAGAAACAGTCAAGAACCAATGCACTCTGCTCTTTCTGTCACCAGAAGCAAAATATAAGCACAAATTCCAACCTAGCACATATGAAGCAGTTATTAGGCTTTTTGGTGATCAGCAGTCTCCAGGAAATAATGTCCATGTGCTCCTTCTTTCACCAGGAACAAAACAGAAGCACTAATCCCAAGACGACTACTGTGAGGCGCAATGTGGACTCTATAATAATTGGTGGTCTTGGAGTAGATGTTGCAGATTTTAAAGGTAAGATGGAAAATTGGTTAATATCTTAAGAGCTGCAGTATTCACTAAGTATTTAGGTATGAAAGGGGGTAACTTAGCTTTAGTTATCTAAGTGGAGAGCCACTATTTTAAAATGGCAAGAAAAAAATGGAAACGGTGGGCACTTTATCTTTTGGATTTATAGACTACAGTGGGATGGTCAATAAATTTAAATAGTTGAAGGGGAGTGATTTCAGAAAATGATAATTTTGTGCTTACTCACAACAGCCAATGAAAGGGGAGAGGGAGAGAGATTTGGTCAAATTAACATAAAGGGCAGGCAGCTAACAAGACAGCTGAGTTTAAAAACGCAACAGCACAGCACCAGGGTGGGGGGAACTTTTAGTTTCTGTGTGACTCACGAGACACAGCTGTGGTCTGTTTCCTAGTTTAAATATGCAATTAAACGCAGAATACAAGTAAAACACAGTGTAAAGAAAACAGATCAAAATTTGAAATATAAAAGAAGGAAGTACAGTAAAGTAAAAGAAAAGTAATCTTTGCCTCCTAGCAAGTTGTGGTAGAGTCTGGTTGAACTTTTCCAGTAAAACCTTGAAATGTTTTATTTTACCCCTTAAATCAAAGGTTTAGTTCCTAGCTCCACCCTCAGTTCACAGATAATTAACCTTAATTGACCTGTTCTAATTTCTGTGCGACTCCCAAGAGCCACAGCTGTGGTCTCTTTCCTAGTTTTAAATATGCAAGTAAAAGCAGAATACAAGTAAAACACTGTAAAGAAAATGGATCACAGTATATAAAATAGAAGAAGATAGTAAAGTAATAAAAGAAGGCAAAAGCAAACTTTTCTCTCACCGCAAGTTGTGGCAGAGTCTGGGTGAGCTTTTCTAGTAAAACCTTGACGTGTTTTATTTTACCCCTTAAACAGAAGGTTTAGTTCGTAGCTCCACCCTCAGTTCACAAACACCTCATTTGCCTTTTGTAGATAGCGAAGCGGTTAAGGTGTTCGCCTCCCATACACAAGGTACAAGGTTCGATCCTGACCTCCGGCGGGTTGGGAGGGTGGCCTAATGGTTAAGGTGTTTACCTTACAAACACAAGATACAAGGTTTGAGTCTCACAAGGGTTAATTGGTTAAGCTTAAAATGGCTCGAAAGGAAGTTAGCTTAGTACTAATCTATGAGGCTTGACTCGGCAAAGCTCCTTGTGGTTCTGCAGAGTGGTGCTAGCAGCAGAGAGATGGAAAAGAGTGACTGCTACCTGATTAAGTACCTTTTACTGCCTTTACCTTTGCGACTGTCTATTCTCACCGAAAAGCGAGTAAAAACTGCTGTTTTGTTAGAATTAAGCTCGTTTTCTGCATTTATTTAATACCTGCACTTTAAAGTGTATTTTTGTTGATTTAACTGTTGAGGCTGCTCACTCAAGTGCACTAGCCTGTGTAAAGTATTTACTGTGCATTTTCTGTTGCCTGTTTAGAAAAAAAGAAAAAAAACAAAAAAAATCCTTGTTTTCCCGCCTTTCCTGAGCTAGAATAGTCCCTAACACAGGTATTGCTGTATTCTGGACTTTAGAATAGTTCCTGTGTTGCCCATATCCTTACTTGGATAGAAGGAAGCTTCTTTGTTCACCAGTGGGAGTGGGGAGCTTTGAGCAGCCTATCTGTCCCTGGAGGAGTGATCTCAGCACAGAATCTTGTTGTTTATTGGCCGTTTTGGGCTAATTCCTAGCTCTTTCAAGTCCCCTGTTTAAAAACCCGCTTCAGCGTGGCTTTGCGCGATTTTGTGCATAGTGCAGCATCGGGCAGCGCCGCCTAAACAGGTTTAAACTATTCCCGGCTCCACAGAGTCTGCTCTTCACTTTTTCCATTGGAACTGATCTGTATCTCAAAGGAAGCACTCTATTTTCACTTTATAGCCTTTCACTTGCACTTAGAAGAAATCTTAAAGCACTAAAACCTCTCTTATACTCTTCTAAATACTTAACTGATCCTCCTAGATCAGTCAAAAGTAGTAATCATAAATATCCTGACATGTCCAAAGGTCAGTTTCAAGTGTACTCTCCAGTCCAGCTGGTGAATATGGGAATCTTAAGGCAATTTTACAACTGCCTTATGTACACAGACCACCCTCTCCTCCTCCCAACAAACTCAAATATATGTGAGAGATGCAACTATATTGCCAAACTGGAGGCTGAGCTCTCTCGACCCATGACTGGCACAGTCAATCAGGAGAAGAAGGTAACCACACACACCACAAATCCAGTCTCACATAGACCTATAGCAACAACAAACCAAACATATAAACACACAAAAACATACTCGGAGGCTCTAAATAAAAATCTGCCTAAGCAGAGACCTCCAAAGCAGACGCCCAAACAACTGCTACCCCACAACAATACCCACGTATCACATAGTCCACAAAGTCAGTGTGCCACACAGTCACAGCCCTTAAGGCCAAACAACACACCTAATACACTTGTAATAGGTGACTCTATAGTCAGACACACTGACGTCCCACTCACCAGGCTGAACAAGGAGAAGGTCACTGTAAGCTGTCTGTCGGGTGCCAGGATCCGCCACATAACACACGCACTCAGGTCACTCCAAAGCAAGTACAAATATGACTCCGTCATTGTCCATGCTGGTGTGAATAACCTGAGACGTACCTCCCTGGACTACATGAAGAGAGACCTAGAGGAGCTCTCTGATCATGTAGCCCAGGCTGGTATGACCCTGACCTTGAGTAGCATCTTACCCTCACCAAGAATGATGCCACAGTTTGTTTGTGTCTTTCGGCTTTTCCTGGTTAGGGGTCGCCACAGCTGAACTTCGGTCCGCTAATGATTGGCAGTAGAGTTTTACGTACTGGCTTGCTGGGCCTAATGCACAACCTTCAACGAAGGAACGCCCATTCACGCATGTCGCTACATAGAAGACGCTCTAACTGAGAATCGAACGGGCAACGTGTAACTGTGAGGCGACAACGCTACTGCAGCACCACCACCGCAGTATCAAGAATGATGCCACAGTATAAAGACAAAATGATAAGTTTTAACAATTGGCTAAAGTATTGGTGTCATTCAAAGGGGCTCCAGTGTCTGTCAGCCTGGGATGACATGCTCGACCAGCCACGTTGCTTCGCTAGGGACGGCTTGCACCTGTCACCCCTGGGCTTTCAAATACTGGCTAAGGCTCTTGCCACCCCATAGTGCCTTTTTTAGGCAAGGCTCAAAAGACAAACCCACTTCCATAGACAATACAAGGAAAAAGAAACTAAGGGTAATGCTGCTCAATGCCAGAAGTCTAAACCTCAAAATGGACGCACTCGAGACTCTCCTCAGTATGGAGAACATCGATGTCTGTGCAGTAACAGAAACCTGGTTCAAGGCTCCTGAAAGCACCCCAGCACTACCAGGTTATACTTCATACCATGCTTTTCGGCCACAAAACTTGGACCGAACCACAAAAGGAGGGGGAGTATCCATATACATCAAAAATACCCACACCTCCAGGTTAGTAGCACTGCACGAAGAAACGGAAACCATCCATGTGCAACTAACAGTGGGCAAAACTGCCTTTCAGTTTATAGCCTGCTACAGACCACCCTCCCAAACTCAGGAACCCCACTTGGCCTTCCTGAGAACACTGGAGAACATGAAGGTCTCTCCAAACACCATTATATTGGGTGACTTCAACTACCCAAACATTGACTGGGTAAACTACTCAAGCCCACACACCCTCGCCCAACGGTTCCTAGAATTCATAAACTCAAATGCTATGGAACAACTGGTCACCACCCCCACAAGAGGGGAAAACATATTGGACCTGGTCATCACAAACATAGGGACTCTATGTTCCACACCAGAGGTATATCCCTCACTGGTAAGGTCAGACCACAAATTAATCTCACTGGACATCCATATCCCGTCCCCACCCCCAGCCAAGGTAACCACGGTGAAGAACTTCTCAAAAGCAAACTTCACACTTCTCAAAAACCGAGGTGGTATCCTTCAAAGCCCCTGGGCCAGTGGAAAACACGGCTCAAACCGCAGAATCCTTCACAAACGCATTCTATAGACACCTGCAGGAATGTATGGATCGTGCTATCCCAAATAAAACCAAGACTCACTCCTCCAAAGGCAGGAGACCTGTCTGGTGGACGCCGGCCATAAATAAGCTATACAACAAAAGGAGGAAGCTACTATATGATAGAGCAAAATCCCAAAAAGGGAAGGCATCTCTGATCAGTACTAGCAAGAAGCTACGATCCCTCATAAAATCATCTAAGGCCAGCTTCGAAAGAAAGATTGCACAAGATACTAAGGACAATCACAAGGCCTTCTTTAGTTATGTCAGGAACCTGGGCGGCAACTCCCAGATATGCTCTGAGTTAGTGCAAAATGACAAAAAATACACTGAACCCACAGACATTGCCAACATCCTGGCAGACAGGTTCAGTGCAAATTTCTCCCCCCCCCATCCCCCCAAAAGAGCAAATCTCCATCCCAACAGAGTGTAGCCTCCCAGACATCACAGATGAACAGGTGAGAGCTGCCCTCTCCAAACCAAAAAAACACAGCATCAGTGGGACAGGACGGTGTCCCGGGCTGCATCTTACACGAGCTACAAGATGAACTTAACCCTCACATTAAGTCACTGTTCAAGCTCAGCCTTATCACAGGATATGTACCCAAGGAATGGCGTACAGCAACCGTGGTCCCACTCCATAAGTGAGGTGCCACAACAGACCCCGGAAACTATCGCCCTATAAGCCTAACTAGCCTGGTCTGCAAAGCTATGGAGCGTATCATCATGGAACTCATAAACAATTACATCAGAAGCCTTCAGACACTGGAACCTACCCAATTTGGCTTTGTTAAAGGCAGATCTTGCCTCTTGAACCTGGTCGACTTCTTTGAAACAGTTACCAGGGCCATAGATGAAGGGAAGGTAGTCCACACAGCCTATCTGGACCTCGCAGAAGCCTTCGACACAATACCCCACTCAGGAATCATAAATAAGCTCACTAGCTTAAATATCAACCCCTATGTCACAAGTTGGGTTGCAAACTGGCTCAGGGATAGAACCCACATGATCAGAATTGCAGGTGCCTTGTCAGACCCTAAACCAGTCACACGTGGAGTCCCACAAGGTTCAGTCCTGCGACCTCTCTTGTTCGGTATTTATTTCTCTGAGGTACAGGCAAACACGGGAGGACTATGGCTGACCAAGTTCGCAGATGACTACAAACTGGGTGCCATAATAGACTCTCAGGCTGACACAAGCATCCTCCAAATGGGTCTCACAGAGACAGATAACTGGTGCCAAAGCCATGGCCTGAAGCTAAATGCTAAAAAATGCATAGTCATCCCCTTTGGGGAAAACAAAGTGCCCACAGACTACCACATAGGAGGTAATCCATTAAGTACGGAGGAAGTAATTAGGGATTTGGGGACCCAAGTAGATAGTAATCTCTCCTTTGACAATCACTTTGCCAAAGTGGTTAGAAAGACCTTCTATATAGCCCACCTCATCACGAAAGGTTTCACATCTAGATCAAGAGAGGTCTTTGTGCCACTCTATTCATCACTCATCGGGCCCATAATTGAATACAATGCCCCATTTGGGATGTACCTTACCTGACACCTGCAGCAACTGGAAAGACCCCAAAAGTACCTCACCAAGAGGATCAAGGGACTCAAACAGATGCCCTATGCAGTTAGCTCTACTCAGTTGCTTACCGCCTACTCAGAGGCGATCTGTGCCTGACATATAAAGCCATGTGCAAGCCAGAATTAATGGACATGCTCCACCTCAAGAAATTCAAATCCGTTAGAGCTACGTGCTCCAGAGACTTAAATCTCAGCACAGAAATAAATAGGACATGCTGGAGGGACAGATTCATATCCCAGAGATTCCCTTCACTCTGGAACAAAATCCCAGTCCAGGTTAGGCAGAGCCCCTCACTGACCCTCTTCAAGAGAAATCTTGACAAGTGGATGGGAGATCATAAGTATACCCCCGGGATCTCTTCTGGGTCCCTGCTAGACAGAGGCACAATAAACTAACCGTAAAGGGGCTATATTCTGTGACCTACTATTCAAAGGCACAGTCTACAAATCTAAAAGGGTGGTGAAAGCCAAACACACTCTGTCTAGGCTTATAAATGCCCTAGGGCAGATAGCCTAGTATCAACCTATGAACTCTAAGGCCGTGGGTACTATTCCCATATCAGGTAGCTGGATTAATGTTCTAATGCTTTCACTGTACTGCAGTATAATGGGGGGAGGGGGGTTGCACTCCTGGGTATGCAATCTTTTGGGTGAGACATTAAACCAAGGCGCCCAATCTGCCAACGTTGGTGGCAGCTCTTTTGGATGTGAAAAATCTCATGGCAACCATTGAAAACAGTAAGAGATTCGCCTGTGCCCTGGACTAATTTCTGTAGTCAGTATGAATACCGCCTTGGGTCTCCCCTGAAAAGAGGCCATTGTCCTAGGGGTACTAACCCTATCAACAAAGTGCACACAAGTAAGTAAATAAGATGTTTCCTTTGTGGACCTCTGCTTTAAAGGTTCTGTTCCCATTCTGACTTTCCTTGTCAGCAAATCCAAATAAATAACTGAAGTTTTGTAGTTATATCTGTGCAATTTTTCCATTCCACAGTGGAATAGCATATGCGCAGTCCGTCTTTCTACTGTCTTTTTATGCTTGTTTTCCCCTGGAAAGAGGCACCATTTTCGGCTTGACCATCAGTCACAGGGTCGGTCCTTCTTCCCACCACAAAATGAAGTTAAGCAAATAGCCTTTGCCACCACAGCAGCCTAGCAGTTTGCCTCAGCAGCAGGTGGGTGTCTGCTGTGGCTGTTAGTTGTACCTCAAACCTCTCATATTTTACCCCAGAACACTCTGGTATAGCATCTGTAGCCACTATGGACTGTGGTTTAGCCACATCCTCTGCAGCAGTTGGAGTCTCCTCAGCAGGCAAGAAAGAGCGACTCTTATAGGTACTAGGAGACAGAGAACAGGGAAGGCTTTACTGTTTTGTCAGAATGTTGTGCCCATCCCTGGGGAAGCTTCTGTTGCCATTTATAAGACTATTGGCCCCATTTGTTTTTTTTGTTTTTTTTTGTGGGGGGAAAAACATGAAAACTAAACATGTATCTACTCCTCAAATTTCCTTAAACATGAATAGTTTACTGGGTCTGGCTCAGGGTTCTGTTCAGGATTTTGATCCTTCTTTATTGCTTTCTGGTAAAAGAAAGAAGGGTACCTCCTTTCCTGAACAGATTCAAGATTCTGAATCTGTACAGGAAGATGAAGGGACCGATACAGGTTTTCTGAATAAGACTCAGTGGAGAACTCCGTAGGAGTCTCCCTTTGGGGCTCCTATCTCTGAGACTTTTTCCAGAATATGGCAGTTTTCTCATTGAGAGTACACTGCAGTTTCTCAGTCCATCAGAAAATTTCCTGAATGTTCACAATTTCTTCCACTTCTTTCAGCGTTAGAGAATGTGTCTCTCTCTGTTTGTATTTTACCAGATAGACAGCCTGCTTCTTCTAAAAAGGCAAATAGAATGTATAAAGTTACTTTTGTTGCATTCTATTACTCATCCACCAGACCAGACTTTTTTTTCCACCTGTCCTTCATTACATGTTGTTCCAGTGAGTGGTAGAACCAGATCTTCTTTCCCAAGTTGGGAAAGTTTTTTGTTCAAGGATGTTTTTAGTGCCAAAGATAGAAGATGCTTGAAGACCAGTTCTGGATTTTTCTTCTTTGACCTGTCTGTGATCATGTCTAACTTCAGAATGATTTCACTTCACAATCTGTTACCTCATTTTCCTTATTCAAGTTTCCAGGTAACTCTGCATTTAAAAGATGCTTATTCTCTCATTACTTCAGATGTTTCTTAAGGTTTGTTTGCCTAAGTCGTTTTATCAGTTCTCTATTTTACTCTTTGGACTATCCACTGCACCAAGAGTGTTCAGAATGTGTCTGCCTCCAGTTATAGCTTATTGCAGGCTACAGGGTATCCATGTTCTTTTATCTGTGTTTAGATGACTTGCTTATCTTTGTAGAGTCTTTTTCAAAGTGGTAGGAATATCTCCCTTGAGTGAGAGATCTCTTACACAAGCTGGGATTCCAAGAGAATGTTCAAAAGTCCTTTAAACTCCCCTCACATGGGATTGTGCTCCTAGGAGTGTCAGCTGGACACCTCGGTTCAAAGTGATTTTCTTCCACAGGAAAAAAAAAAATCTATATCTGTTTCTAAGGTTTTCCTCTCCATCTTCATTCATTGTAATAGAGTAGGTCAGGATTTTGTGTCGTATGGCATCTATGATTCTCATGACAACCCTGGAAAAACTCCACATGAGAAAGATACAATGGTATCTGAAGTGTCTTTGGTCCCAACATCAACATCCTTTGTCTTTTCAAATTCCAGTGCAGGGGTTTGTCAGTAGAAAAAATACTTGGTGCAGACAGCAAAAATCCCTAAATTTAGGTCTTTCCTTATCCCTAACTGTTCCAAAGCAGCCATTCATTAGAGATGCTTCAGACTTTGCTTGGGGAACAGTTTCAGGAGGGATAATAGTGCAAGGGATATGGGACACCTAGGACAGTTGCAAGCACATACGTATGAGAGAGATACTTGCCCTGAGCAAAGCACTCAACTCTATGAATCATCTTTGGTCCCCAGGGCCTCTTCAGGTTGTTTCAGGTAATACCACAGTCATGTGGTACATCTTCAGGCATAGGGGGATCCAGGTCATACCCCCCTTTGCAGACTAGCCATGTTAGCTTGGGATATAGCTCCACAGTACTATCTCAATCTAGAAGCATCCTTCATTCTGTCAGAGCAATACTGTGTGGCAGACAGGCTGAACAGAACCGGGGCAGACCCTCATGTCTGCAGACTTGATCAGGGTGTCTTCCAAGTTATTATCCGTAAAATAAAAAGATAATGCGGTGACACTGTTTTCTTTATTTGTAGCTTGCTTGCTGGTTGTTAAGGCCTTGAATCATTCATTTTTATACTTTCATATGAGGATACTTCTGTGTTGAATGATTTGTTTTTCAATTAGAAGGGCAAGAGAATAGTTAGCCTACTAAACACGTTCTAAAATATTTTCCTTCTAATTTTATTATTATGCTTATGTGACTTGCACTTAGTCTGGTAGGCAGTTTGTCTTTGTAGTCTGTGTTTCCTTTGTATATGGACATTTCATTTAACTTTAGTTTATTTAGTATATTTTGTTTTTTCCTAACTTGCTTATTAACATTTATATTTGCTTGTTTTAATTTAATCTGTTTTACAAAGTGGTGCCTGATAAATCACTATGTTGAGTTTGAGCGTTGAAGTGCGAGGACAACAAGATAGGCTTGACTTCATAACAAATTTTAACACTGGTATCGTGCTTTAAAATATTAGAAAACTTTTGATTTGTTTTATGATATTTCATGAAGAAACTGGTTCTTTGGCTCGTGATTTAGAGAACAATTTCTCAGACTTTGCAATAGTGAGTTTCCTTCAAGCTTCATTAAAGTCACTGAGCTTCTACAACAGATAAGAATAGGGCTTTGGACCTTCTCATGCAATAAAAACGTGTTGCAGTATAAAGCTACAGACCACCCTTAATACTCATGTAACTACTACAATTTGGTTTAGTGCATTCTTTTACTGTTAATTTCTAGTGAGATTCATATAGACATTAACTTTTATGCTACATTTTTCATGGTTCCACATAAACCAGTAATAATTATTTAATATTGTAAGTGTACACATTTTGTAATGTAAGTTGATCTCCTCTGAAATAGGCTGGGGCCCTTCAGTGAGGCAATCCTCACTATTTGAGAAACTCCCTGACCTAGAGAGTTAAATATAAAAGTGTCATGATTTGTTTCTTGACACAGTTGTTTCTTGCACCTAGTGGTGGCAGTAGAAAATTGTTCTTGTTTGAGGGTAAGTTGTTTTGGGAGGAATGCTTATCAGTGAGTGGTGGACTTCTTAGAAACCAGGGATGTACAGAGGACCCTTCCCTCTTCTCCAGCCAGCATTTTTTTTCTCATCTTTTAAGGCAGCTTTTGGTAGTAGGAGGGAAAATTGCAAGCAAGATTCTTGACAACTTGAACGCTGTTTCTGCAGACTGAGGCTGGAATGGGGGTACTCTTGAGAGATTACAGAATACAGTTCTTGACCAGATGATCCCCAATACATTTTTAAGAGATTTATGTTTTTGACAGCAAGAAATTGAATCATGAGGACTGAAAATAAAGAAGGTTGATTAATCAGACATTTCGGGTACCGGCCATGTGCTTGTCTATAAACATAAACACACACATTTGGTCATTTAAAAAAAGTATTTGGTCTTCGCACAGTTTGTCTTAAAAATACAAATTACCTACCTGCCTTGTAGCTCTAGTAGCCCCATAGGCAGTTTTATTTGACTTTGCTTGTAAAAATGTAGTTCTTGAGCATTCAAGCAGTACTGTTGTAGATGTCCTTTGAAATTGGCTCAGGCATCCCCAGGGGAGGCTGTACTCAATATTTGACAAAGACTTACCTAGGGAGTAAATAAAAAAACTAAGGAGCCATTGTTTGTTGACAAACTCTCCCAGTTAAATATAACCACCTATATAACTTGTTGCATAGCACATTGGCTCATTATACATACACAGGAAATTAGGGTGAGGGTTCTACTTCCTCCAAAAGACTTGTTTCTAGCGGTATACCCCAGGGTTCAGCCCTTTGGCCAGTCCTTTTTGGCATTTACTTCTGTGGGATCAGGGCAGATGTTAAGGGTTTCTAATTGGTTGCAGATGACTGTAAAGGTAGTACATCATAAACTCTGCAGAACACACCAAGGTCCTCCAAGAGAGTCTTTTTCAAATAGCTGGTGTCAAAACTGTGGAGTAAAACTAAATACCAAGAAATGTATGATGTGTGTAATAGTATCCACTGGACAGTCATGACCATCAGTTTTACTATGACATTGATGACACACCCCTGAAAACTGATCCCATAGTCAGCGTTCCAGGAACCTATGATGGCAACGAACTGTCCACGTATTAAGTATTGTAAGGGAGTTCTTTTTCATTGTACAGCTTTTATATGAAGGTATGGTGGCCAGATTCATGAGTGTACTCATTCCACTTTACTTGGCTCTCATTATCCTAATTATTAAATAATATAATTCCCCTTTCATTATGTGCCTGTTCTACTACTTGGCACAACTGGAATGATCACAACACGTAGGTTCATAGGTAGGTACTAGGCTATCGGCCCTGGGGCCTATACAAGCCCAGCCAAAAAGGTACCCTGGCTTTTGCCACCCAAGAAAATTATTTTCCTGTGCCACTGTCGAGCAGAGCCACAGAGGTGATCCCCTTGGTGAATTTCCTATTTCCCATCCAATCATCAAGATTTTTCTTGAAGAGTGCTAATGAGGAGCTTTGTTTGATATAGATAGGTAGTTTATTCCAGAGTATGGGAAGTCTCGGGGACAGGAATCTATCCCTCCGGCATGTTCTGTTTATTGTGGTGACAAGGTTTAGGTCCCTAGAGCGTGCAGCTCGGAGGGATTGGGATTTCTTTAAGTGGAGCATGTCCCAACAGCTCTGGTTTTGACATAGCTTTGTATGTTAGGCAGAGATCACTTCTGAGTAGGCGATATGCGACAGAGTAAAGCTGGAGTTTTTTGAGACTGTCTGCGTAGGGCATCTGTTTGATGCCGGTAATCCTCTTTGTGAGGTATTTCTGCGGCCTTTCCAGTTGTTGTAGATGTCTTGAGAGGTACATACCAAAAGGAGCGTTGTACTCTATAATGGGTCTAATGAGTGATGAGTAGAGGGGAACAGTGACCTCTTTTTTTCTGGATGAGAAACCTTTTGTGATGAGGTGTGCCACGTAGAAGGATTTCCTGACTACTGTGACAATGTGATTATCAAAGGAGAGACTACTGTCCACCTGTGTCCCAAGGTGTCTTATCACACTTTCGGTGTTAAGTATACTACCGCCTATGTTGTAGTTCATGGGTACAGAATTTTTGCCAAAGGGGATGACAATGCACTTTTTGGCATTGAGCTTGAGGCCATGGCTTTGACACCAGGCATCCGTCTCAGTGAGGCCCTTTTGTAGGATGTCTACATCGTTAGGAGTTTCGATTATGGCTCCTAGTTTGCAGTCATCTGCGAACTTCATTAGCCAAAGACCTTCTGTGTTAGCCTGTCCTTCAGAGAAGTAGATACCAAACTGGAGAGGACCCAGGACTGAACCCTGTGGTACTCAACTTGTCACTGGTCTGAAGTCTTATTTAGAGTCTGCTACTTTCACAGTGTGGGTTCTGTCATTGAGCCAGTTGGCATCCATCTTGTGACATAGGGATTTATACCTAGTTTAGTGAGCTTATCTATAATTCCAGAGTGGGGGATGGTGTTGAAAGCCTTGGCAAGATCTAGATAGGCTGTGTGAACCACCTTACCCTTGTGTACGGCTTTGGTGACTGCTTCAAAGAAGTCAGGTTTAGGAGACATGATCTGCCTTTTACAAACCCGAACTGGGTGGGGTCCAGAGTTTGGAGATTGCCAATGTCTTTGTTTATAAGTTCCCAGTAAAAAAATAATAAAGGGCCCAAATTATAAAAATAAAACATGCAGACAATCTCAAAATTTTGTTCCCTCTTCTTGGTATCATACAGGCTACAAAGAGGTGACCTCTGTCTCATGTATAGAGCCGCATCAGACCCTGTCTTTTCAGACCTATTACACATTTGTAAGTCCAATGGTAGTGTAAACACCCGATCAAGGGATCTCCACTCGGGCATTATTTAAGACTCAAGAGGTTAGGTAAAAACCTATTTGTCACCCAGTGGATAGCTAACTGGCGCATAGACAGAACCCATCCCATGAAGTTAGAATTGAGGAGTCTAGCTCTACAAAGAGGTCAGTTACAAGTGGAATCCCTCGGGGATTGGTCCTTGGACCGCTCCTTTTTGCTTCTCTGAAGTCAAGGCCAATGTCAGTGGTCTCTGACTGACTAAATTTGCAGATGATTGCAAATTAGGAGCTGTCATTGAATCCCACACTGACACAAATGTTCTCCAGGAAGGGATGACACAGACAAGCAACTGGTGTCAAAGCCATGGACTAATATTAAATGCCAAAGAATGCATAATAGTATCCTTCAAGCAGTCATTCACCCCTGGTAGCTGTCATATTGACAACGCATCCCTTAGAGTTGACCCAGTAGTCAGGGACGTGAGGACACACAGAGACGGTAGTCTAGCCTTTGACCATCACATGTCTACAGTAGTGAGGGGATCATTCTATGTTGTGTAACTTATAAACAAAGGTATGGCATACAAGTCCAAGGAAGTCATTGTTCCACTGTATTCAGCATTCATCAGACCTATCATTCAGTACAGTGCCCCCTTTGGTATGTACCTAACCAGGCATATCCAACAATTGGAGTATCCACAGAGGTTTCTCACTAAAAGAATATAGGGCATAAGTAAAATGGCTTATGCAGACTGCCTCAAGGCCCTATCCCTGTATTCTGTCTCCTACAGACTTGAGGGGGAGGTCTATGCCAGGCATGCAGGGCATTGTCAAATCCCACTCTGATGGACCTCTTGTATATCCACAAAACAAACAGCACCAGAATTATCCGTTCTAAAGACTGAAACCTTACCTGTGATATAAATAGGACCTACTGGAGAGACAGGTATGCATCCAGAGACTACTCCATCTGTGGAACAGGGTCCCCATCCATGTGAAGCAGAGGTCCTCATTTACCAATTCAAGTGCAACTTGGACGATTGGGTGAGGAACAGGAAATTCATCCCTGGTTTAGCACCTGTGTCTCTAATGGACACAGGCCACCTGTAAATGGTTCATCTCCCAAGCCCCAATTCAAGTGCAACTTGGACGATTGGGTGAGGAACAGGAAATTCATCCCTGGTTTAGCACCTGTCTCTAATGGACAGAGGCCACCTGTAAATGGTTCATCTCCCAAGCCCTGCTTGTAAATGTTTCATCTCCCAAGACTCTGGTTAAACTTATCAGGGGTATCAGAACTTGTCAGAGATTTGGGATGCATGGCCAGGCTTAAAAAGGCCCTTGTGGTAATTTGTCTAGTAAACACCAATGAACCTATTTTGCAATGTAAACAAGACATGTTGGAGGGATAGAGGTGTTTCTCAGGGAATACCACTTCTGTGTTACCAACTTCCACTACAAAGAAAGGCAGAGCACTTTTATATATTCAGAAGAGGTTTAGATGACTGAATGGGGAAACTACAAATTCATCCCTAGCTTAGCACCCATGTCCCTTTTATAGAAAGGGGCAACAAGTAAATATTCCATCATATTCTTCTTTTGGCTGCCTCTGGATTTTTCATACTCAAAATATGAAGGCTAAAAATTATCATGGAAATGTCAGGCTAGACTTCTAAAGATCTTCACAGATCAATAGCATATTATTTTGAACCCTGTCCATAATTATTTGCATAGCTGGCATGGTTACAGTTTTGTGCTAGATTAATTCCTTTTTGCTATTACAGACTGTGCTAGCCTGCCAAGTAATCCATTAACTTTTGGCAAAAGTAATTCAGTAACTCCTGGGTTAGTGGCATATATTTGACCCAGCTGAACTACTGAAAGATTCCTTTGAGATCCTAACACAAAGAAGCTGATTGAGCAGTAGTGTGAATTGTATTCCTATCTGTGAATTGTTAACTGTAAAAGGATAAACATTATGTTTTCATACCATGACAAAAGTAAATCTTTGTGTCTCTAATTATGTTCTGGTCTGTAAATTTCTACAGAACACTTGGAGATTCTTACTGCCTATGCGGTCATTGTCTGTATTTTAGTATCTCTTTCTCTCTTGGAAAATAATCACATTGTTCATAGACAAAATGTCAAGTTTGACTCTGGCTTACCAGCTTTGTATTTTTTTTTCTTTAGAATGCCCAGAAGAAGTGTATGACCCTCGTTCACTGTATGAACGGTTACAAGAACAAAAAGAAAAGAAACAGCAAGAATATGAGGAGCAATTCAAATTTAGTAAGCCTGAAACGACTACTTGAAATATTTTAGTTGTGTTTTTTTGTTTTTTCAGTGCTACAAACAATTTGGTAATCCATTCATTTAAATTGGTACTCTGGTAGCAGAAAGCAAAAGTAATACAATTGTTAGCCCATCTTTTACTGATAGTGTTGCACACAAATAAACCAATGCATAGGCCTGTGAGGAAGTAAGAAAATATGAAATGTAGATCACGTGAAAAGTACATTTTCTAGGGCAGAATGAACAGGGATTATGTGGCCTATGTGTGAAGATGAAGGGAGTACAAGAAAAATAGCTAGGGAGACCAAGTGGTGAAAGGCCAGATAGGAATATGGGAAGAAAAGTGACCATACATATCCATAACAAGAAATGTGTGCCAGCAGTTGTTAATATGTAAATGGCAGCCCTCACTTGTTCAGCAAATGTGCTTAGGCATGCATAATTTTAAAACAGAAAATTAATTCCGATTAGCTCTGCAAAGGATATGAAAACAGTGGATGTTCGTGTTTCACTGCAGCAGTCATTACATTTGGGTTATCTGCCTGCAGGTAGCCCTCAGTCGGCCTAAATATCAAAGTCTTGGATCCCTGCGTTGGTTGCTGTCTCTTCTTCCATGACGTCGGGTCATCAGGGGTATAAAGCATGCACCCGACGCCATTACATCAGTCTTTCTTGCAGCGCAGTGCCCGAAGCATCAGTCTTTCTTGCCGCGCGGTGCCCGAAGCAGAAGCAGTGTGCAAATGCCAGTCGGCCGACTCCTGAAATTTTCGTTTTAGAGTTTCAGAACTGAAGTCTTCAAAAAAGCTACGTACCCCGTTGGGGATCCTTTTTCTTGCTCTAATCCGATGTCAGTAAAAGTTAACAATTGTATTACCTGTAGAAAACATACCTCATAAAGATTTTCATTCGTGCTGCATTCCTTGCTTAGGCCCAGATCACGGCATCCCTCTCTGTCAGTTTTGTGCCTTATTCAGTCCTCGAACTATTTGTCGTCAGTTCATTTTTGCATCAAACTATTTCGGTACTCAGTTTAATTATCCAAAAATGGCTTCGGTAAGTCATCCGACTACCAGCATTCCTAAAAAAACATAAAGATAAATGACGCTTTCCGTTAAGCTAGTCACCAGTTCTCTGGTACTCAGTGAGGTGCTTCCGCAGCCCCTAATACCCGCTACTTCAGATTCGCAGCCCTCTACTGAGACCCATTCGGAGTCCGGTATGCCACAAGATGTTTCTTCGACCATGGAACCTGCAGATGCCTCTCCTTGGATTGGTCCGGAGCCGCTGTGCAGGCACCGGCTTCTGAGGGTGCATTCAGGCCTACTGACTTGCATTTCAAACCAACGCCATCTTCTTCTTCAAGGCCTAAAACTTCACCCATGCATAGAAAACCGATGTCCAAACTGCATGTTCAGGCCCATATGCCTAAAAAACAAGTGATAAGTATGGCTGAAGACCTTATTACTTTAATTAGGGGAAGACAGCCTTCTCCCTCTACGAGACCTAGAACTGATTTTTCCTTCTGATTCTTCTGATCAGGATTCTGACATTTCTGTTTCTTCTGATTACCAGGATTTGCCCTTATCTACCTATGAGGATTCTGATGCAGAGGACTCCATTCCTTCTGCTTCCCCTCCAGAAGATTTTTCTTTTGGTGAAATCTTGCACACTCTTAGGGAGCATTTCCGCTGGGAAAACCAGGATTACTCTGACTCCAAAAAGAGGCTTAGGGAATTCTTACTCCTACCTCAACACAGGCCTTTAGCTATCCCTCCTGTCCTGGGCATTGTAGATGATGCCTTCTTGGAATCTAGCCTGGCCCCAGACTTTTTACCTCTGGCTCCCAGGAAACTTGACAGGTATTACAGAGTACCTGACTCTCACAAGTTCCTCTTCAAGAATCCTACTGCGGACCCAGAGACCATTTCCTAGGGGCCTAAAGGCATTAAGGCTACTACTGCCAAAAACCCTACCCTCTCTGATAGAGATTCCAGGGCCTTGGACAGATGGGGTAAGATGGTGTACACTTCTGCTACTTTGGCCATTAGGGCCTTAAACTGCCAGTTTCATATGTTAAAGTATCAGCAGCATATTATGGGACTACTTAAACAGAAAATTATGTTGATTCCTGACTGTGCTGAAAGTAAAGAATTACAAGATTTAATGCATTTTGTTGAACAAGTTGGTAAACATACTTTGCAATGTGGTTTTGACTCTTTAGAAGCATCTTGCAGGACTGCTGTAACTGGGTCTGTTCTTAGAAGGCATGCTTGGCTTAAGGAGCAAAATTTGCCAGATCATGTTAAAGCTAAATTACTGGATGCTCCCTTAAACCAAGACCACCTGTTTGGCAACAAAGCAGAAGAAATCCTTAAAAAGATGGAGGAAAAAGCTAAATCAATCTATGCAAACTGTTAAAGATGTCCTGCAAGTACAGCCTCCCAGATTTAGCAGGCATTGGCCTTCTAAGAATTGTCCCTTTCCTGTCTCTTCCAGGCCTTCAGTCCAAACCTAGGAGCAGCAGACCACCTAGGCTACAGTCTCAAGATACTCAACAGGCCTAAACAGTGGGGGGCTCCCACTTCCAAAGCTGGAAGTAGCAAGACACCCTCCTATGGAAAACTGTCACAATGACTTAACCTTAAACCTTGCAAGCCCTGCTCTACTGCCTGCTTCCTTGGGGGGAAAGATTGCCCCGCATGCAAAAAACTGGGAACTCATTACCCAGGACAAATGGGTTTTAAATATATTTTTTCCAGGATACAGATTCCACTTCCACACCTTACCAACCCCAAACGGTTGGCCAGACATACCCCCAAATCCGTGGGCAGAGGCTCAACAGCAGGTTCTCTCTCTTCTAAGTATCAGGGCTATTCAGCCTGTCTCAGCAGAAGAAAAGGGACAAGGTTTTTACTCAAGACTTTTCCTGGTATCCATAAAAGACAGCTCCTGGCGTCCTATCCTGGACCTCTCTATTCTAAACACCTTTTTGGTAATCCCAAAATTCAAAATGCTAACACTTCAACAGCTGCTTCCTATGCTAGGCAAAGATGCCTGGTTGGCAACCTTAGACTTAAAGGAAGCTTACCTGCACATTCCAGTAAGGGAATCTTGCAGGAAATACCTATGCTTCAGAGCAGGCTACAATCACTACCAGTTCTCTGCACTGCCCTTTGGCTTATCTACTGCGCCCAGGGTATTCACAAAGTGCCTAGCCCCAGTTATCGCATTTTGCAGGCAAAGAAATAATATACCCATACCTGAACGATTGTTTAATTCAGGCAGAAAGCCAGGACATACTTTTGAATCATCTGGCCTTTGTACAAAGGGTGCTAACTTGTCTGGGGTGCACTATAAACGAAAAGAAATCACACCTGGTACCCTGTCAACAAATCAAATTCCTGGGAGCAAGCTTGAATACAACTTCCCAGATGGCTTTCCTCATGCCAGAGAAACCAATTCATTTGGCAGCCTACTTCAAACAAGTGGCCACAAAACCCTACTATCTGCAAAGCAAATACTACAAGCCTTGGGGTTCATGGCCTCCTGCATTCTTCTAATTCCATATGCAAAACTGCATATGAGGAAACTACAGTGGTATCTAAAAAGCCTATGGTGTCAACATTCTCAGGATCTAGAAGCAATGATTCCTGTCGTACCTTGCCTACACCTAGAGTTTCTTTGGTGGGCAGAGACCTGCCACCAAAACAAGGGACTTCCATTCACACTACCCCCTGCCGCCCAAACACTAACAACAGACGCATCAGATTATGCATGGGGGGCTCACATGGCAGGGAAGTGCATTCAGGGCAAATGGAACCCAAGTCAAACGCACTTTGCATATCAATCAAAAAGAAATGTTAGCTGTACAGAATGCTCTGACAGTCTTCAAGGACCACATTCTTCCAGGACAGTTAATGGTAAAGAAGGACAATACCACTCTTATGTGGTACATAAGCAAGCAGGGGGTACACATTCTTACCCCGTATGCAGACTAGTCATGGCATTGTGGAATACAGCCCTGAGCTACCAAGTGCATCTACAAGCTCAATTCCTGCCAGGAAAACTAAATACACTGGCAGACGATCTAAGCAGAAACCTCATGGACCCACACGAGTGAAAGCTGGAACCAAGGATTTTCAATATGTTAACAAGCAAATGGGGGAGCCCAGATATAGACCTGTTTGCCTTCCCCCAGAGCTATCAATTGGACAAATTCTGCACAATGACTACCCACAAACAAGCTTGGAAAGTGGATGCTCTGTCCTTCAACTGGAAAAACAGTTTATGCCTTTTCTCCTCTGCCTCTGCTCTCCAAAGTATTACTAAAGATCAAACAAGACAAACCAAGGACGATTTTGATTGCAACAGACTGGCCACGGCAACACTGGTACCCCCCCTCTTGTGCAGTGTGTCACTGTTGGCCCCATGGCACCTGCCTCAGACTCCTACCCTATTGTCTCAGCAGGAGAACCAGATTCTGCACCCTCAGCTTCATACACTGAACCTAGCAGCCTGGCTAACTACTTAATCTCTCCTTTACCATCCCTCAGTAAACCAGTGGTGGATATCATTTTAGAGGCAAGGAGGCCTAGTACTAGAAAATCTTATGCTGTAAAATGGAAAAGATTCTGTGCCTAGAACCAATCTCAAGGGATGAGCACAGCAGTGCCCAGTTTACCTCAGATTTTACAATATTTAACTGAGATGCTTCACAAGGGCCTGTTTTCTCCTCCATCAAAATTCATACCTCAGCCATTTCAGCTCATTATAACACAGAACCTCCTCTCTTCTCTCAACCACTGCTTAAGCAGTTCCTCAGAGGGGCCAGAAATCTACGACCACTCAGGAGAGCCCCAACTCCAGCTTGGGACCTTTAATTTTGTACTGGAAAAGCTCACCCTTTCTCCTTTCGAGCCAGCTGCCACTGCAGATTTAAAATTCCTCTCTTGGAAAACAGTTTTCCTTTTAGCAATCACTTCAGCAAGAAGGGTATCTGAATTACAGGCCCTCATGGCAGTGGAGCCTTTCATCATCTTTCATGCAGACAGGGTGTCCCTCAGGACCAATCCCTCCTTCATGCCCAGGGTGGTATCCAGTGTGGCCCTTAATCAATCCATTCATTTGCCAACCTTCTTTCCTAACCCACAGAACAAAGGGGAACGGATACTGCACTCCTTAGACATGCATAGACAACTTAGATTGTATTTGGACAGGACTAAACCTCAAAGGAAATCTGACCAACTGCTGGTGACTTTTGCTGCAGGGGCATAGGGGAAAGCTATTTCAAAGAAACCATTTCCAAATGGATAGGCAATTGCATTAATTTCTGCTACAAGCACCATGGAAAACATATCCCACAGGGGAACAGACCCCACTCAACCAGGGCTGCATCTACCTCTACAACCTTTCACAGAGGCGTCCCTACCAGGGACATCCTAGAAGCTGCTACCTGGAGTTCAGTACATATTTTCACCAAGGGCCTTATCGCTAGTCCTGATGCTATCTTAAATTCCTCCTCCCATCCTTAGCTTTGGGAATCTACCCAAATGTAATGACTGCAACAGTGAAACATGAAGAACATAGTACAGCTGTGTACACTTACCATAAATGTAGATGTTCGAGTGTATTCACTGTTGCAGTCCTGGTTACCCTCCCTCCAGCCCCCTTTCTTCTTTGGGCTATACCTCTACTCTTCTCTACTATGCTCAAAAGTCTTTTAGTGTATTTGCTTTTTTGTTGGAGGTATAACCTTGTATATTTATAGATTTAATTGATTCCCATTAGGGGGGCACCTGATATCTGGGGCAAGAAAAACTGATGTAATGGCGTCGGCTGCATGTTTTATACACCTGACAACCTGACGTCATGGAAGAAGGGACAGCAACCGACGCAGGACCCAAGACTTTGTTAATCAGGCCGACTGAGGGCTACTGCAAGCAGATAACCCGCATATGATGACAACAACAGTAAATACACTCGCCCATCTACATTTATGGTAAGTGTACATAACTGTACTTTCTTGCTGATAGCTGGGGGAAGTATATTGGAGGGGATTTCACTTGATGAAGCTGGGAGGATGAAGTTTGAGCTGAATTTATCAGCCAGTAGATTTGCAATGACTCCTTGATCGGTGAAGGTGGTGACATTCACCACCAGTTCACCCTGCTGTGTTATCTCTAAGGTTCCAGACATAGCTGAAGAAGGCCTTGTGATGGTCCTTAGCCTGCGAGGCTATCCTGACCTCATTGTCTGCCTTGTTGGACTTGATTAGACCTTGCAGTTTTTTTACTTAGTTGTATAAAAGAGCACTTGTCTTTAAAGGAGTTGCTCTTTCTGATTTTGGCCAGGAGTTTTCTTTTTATTATATACTCTGTTTAGGTGAGAATCCCATCAGTGGGTTTTGTCTTTAATGTTTGTTTTGGGTTTATTTCTGGTAGGTAGGGCAGCCTCTATGCTGCCATTCACATATTTATAGCGACTCTGAATTATTCTGCATAGGTAGCTGTAGTCTTGCAGTTAGGGAGAGCCTTGAATTTTGACAAATTCTCACTTAACAGGATGTAGTTTACTTTCAAATAGTTTCTATTAGTGGTTTAGCTGGATTTTCGAGGTTGATTTTACCTCAAGTGATACAGCTTTGTGATCCAACCCTCCTAGTCAGAATGTGACATAGGGAGGGGTGCAACACTCTCCCATGTTGCTGAATACCAGATCCAGTATGTTTAATCCTCTGCTCTATGTTGCAGGGAGTTTGTGTTAGTCCAGGAAGCGCTGTCCCTGTGAGTTTGAGGCAGTGAATGTTTCACACTCTCTGTAGAGGGGTAGTTTGTCACCTATGAATAGGATGTTTGGTTGGATGGGGAGTGTCTCTAGTAGGTTTAGGTAACAATAGTGACACTGTAGGGGCATAGGTGGTGACCTCTAGCTACCCGTGATATGATGAGGTACCTTATCTATGACTTGCATGTGGAGGAGATCCATGGTATTATCCTGTTTAATCAGCCTTGAGGTAGGTTTGTTGCATACGTCGATCAAGTCACCTCCACCTTTGGCCCCGGTCTGTGCTGCTGTTGGTCTAACTGTGTGGAAAGCACTTTAGCCTTGCACTGATGGAGTATTTTCTATGGCTGTAAACCAAGTCTTGTTCATGGCAGAGATGTCTACGTTCTCCAGAGTGAGTAGGGCTTGAAGAGTCTAGAGCTTTTTGTTTAGATACTGAGCATTGAACGGTAAAATCTTAAGGTTGCTTCTAGACTTTTTCACTGTGTTGGTAGTTGTGTCTGTTTGGCATTGCCATAAACGGGCTGTGGGATCTAAGGGAGTGAATGAAGGTTTTGCCAATATCCGAAAGCTTAGAGGGACAGGTGCAGCCCATTCTTAGCAAAGCAATGTTTTTTTTCACCACGTCATCCAATGCTAGCAGATGTTAGATCCCCCTTGGAGTGACACCAGAAACTAAGCCAATCATTAAAATCAATCATTTTATGTTCGTACTGTGGCATCATCCTGTGTGAAGATAGGTATGAACCTTGTACTGAGCAGCATTCCATCTGTGACACACATTCCAAGAGATCTATTATGTCTCTCTTTATATGGTTCAGTGAGATATATCTCAGGTCATTTACACCCACATAGACTATGATAGAATCATATTGGTACTTAGGGTGCAGTAACTTGAGCAGGTCTGTGATATTGTGTTTCCTGGCTCCAGAGAGGCAACTAACTGATGTCTTCTTGTCTAACCTAATGAGAGGGGCTTCTGTTTGTCACACAGTGGAGTCCCCAGTGGACGAGTATTACCTAAAAGTATATTCTTGTCTGATGTTTGGTATTGCCTTTGGTGCATGCTTTTGGTATCTTGTTGGGAGGGAGATTTCATCTGAATATGATAAATACTCATCAGTGGGCACCATGATCACCAAAGCACAGTTGATGACTTCATCAGGCTGCCTAGTGGTTCATTGATCCATAGAACCTCAAAAATCACTTTTGCATCCTGATTGAACAGAGAGTGATTGCTGATGACTGACATGCATTGTGTTATGGAGTTTCTCCTTTGTCCAGTGTTATGTATCCACAGAATTGTGCATGTGTGTCTGTGTGTCTGTGCGCGCATGTTTGTGTGTGTGTATGAGGTCTCACAGTATTGGGATTTACTTGCACTTCTGGTGGGATGCCCCAGACAAAAAAATAAATAAATAATGTAGGCCTATATTGGGCCTTCCATCCCTGAGCAAATTCATGAAAATGAAGAAGTTCAGAATGTTTACTCTTAACTATTAAAGTTGAGCAGTCATGTCTAACCTTCTAATACCAGATTCAAGAGTATGTCGTTCCTGTTACATCTTTATTTTATTTATTTGAATCGGTAACTAATTTCAGTCATGACTACCTTTTTTTTCTTTAACTATCCTGAAAACTAAAAGCTAACTTGATAATCCAGACATGTATTTAATGCTGTGCTGCAGAAAATAATGGTGTTTGTAAATTCGCTATCTGCAGATTTTTTTTTTAAGTCAGGCTTCATAATGCATGATTTTTTTTTCTGAGCACAGGGGTGGGGAGTACATTCTGACTCTCATAGTGATGAGCTGACTTCCCATTTACATCATAAAATATGCATGTCGGGGTGGAGCAGACGGCATTTGGGATGGAGGAAAATTGAGCAAGTGATGAAGAAAGCAGGGCATGGGGTGTGGTAAGAGGATGTGACTGTTGCTTCATTGAAAGATGTCAACTCTAACCTACTGCAGATAGCTAAGAACAGGATCTGGAGAGTTTTTTTATCTAGCCAGTCAAAGCACTCACAGCAGCCACTGCAAGAAACTAACTAGCTACCAGTGAATGGTAGAGAACTGTGCCATCTGAAGCCTTTCTGCTGTGATGGGGTGGGGTGGATGGGGCATCTGGCCTAGTCACAAGCTGTCAAGGGGGCATCATTATCAGGTGCCAGTGGTGCTGGAATACATTATCAGCACTGATTTATGAAGACACTGCTTCAGAAATAAATTGATGCATTGATTACTTAGCATTTAGTGTGCAGAAGTTTTTCAGTAGTCTGTAGGAAGGTGCTTGACATGGCTTCATAGTAGAAAAGTTTTTCTGTTCCTCCTTAGTATTTGGTGTAAAGTTCTTGTCTTTTTTGTGCACCCAAAACTGTATTGGGGGGGAGCATACATCTCATGGTCATTACTCAAGAATTCTAGACAAAGCAAAAAGATATCTATGTGAGAAAAGAAAAAAACAAAATCAAAGCCGCTTTTAAATATTACTGTTATTCAGAACAACAGGTTTTGCATCAGCATGTATTTTGTGAACAACAAGAGGTATGAAACTCGAATGTCTGGTGTTACTGACTGACTGCCATTCTCTGAGATTTACCAGAAAATCATAATTTTTATGGGTGATGAGGCAAAAATATAGGCAAAATCGGGGACATTGTGTAAAATTCTGGACAGTTGAGAGGTATGGGCAGGAGTAAATGTCAGTACTGCATCTACGGTTATGTTTGAAGTGCTCTTTCTGCTGCTTTTTAAAGTGTCGGAGAAGATTTATTTATTTTTTTACTGCAGTATATTTGAGGTCACAGCACAGAAGTGCACAGTAATGCTGAGCTGTACAGGGCACCAAATAAGTTAACTGTAGTTATGGCTTCCTGTACAAATGAATTAACCTGTATTTATGTCCATCTCTAGTCAGAAAACTTTCAATTAGAGAAAACGTTTATATTGTTAATTTACACATCTTGAGAAGACCACCATTTGGGATTACATTGGGAGAGAAAACTTTTTTCTCCTGGATGCAGTATGTTGAAATTATATGCCAGAGGAAGTGTGAACTTGGCAAACATTAAAGAGCTTTTATACCAGTATTAAAGCATATCTCTGCATTGAATGCAAGTATAATCGTTTTGGGGATGTTGGCAAAGCACAAGTAACGAACATGAATTGACAAATGCAGTGAATATTCTACTACTGATTTATAACTCTGTGATTTAGGTTCATAGGTTCATACTAGGCTATCTGCCCTAGGGCATTTATAAGCCTAGCCAGAGTGTGTATGGCTTTCGCCACCCATTTTAAATTAATTTTGCTATGCCCTTTTTCGAGGTTAGTATACTGTGCCTCTGTCTAACAGTGACACAGAAGTGATACCCGGGGTAAACCTATGATCTCCCATCCACTCATCAAGATTCCTCTTGAAGAGAGTCAATGAGGGACTCTGCCTAACCTGGATTGGGATTTTATTCCAGAGTGAAGGGAGCCTCTGGCTTATGAATCTGCCCCTCCAGCATGTCCTATTTATTTCAGTGCTGAGGTTTAAGTCCCTCGAGCGCGTAGCTCGATGGGATTTGGATTTTCTGAGGTGCAGCATGTCCATTAATTCCGGGTTGGACATGGCTTTATACGTCAGGCACAGATCGCCTCTGAGCAGGCGGTATGCCACTGAGTAGAGCTGGAGTTTCTTTAACCTAGCAGCATACAGCATCTGTTTGAGCCCCTTGATCCTCTTTGTGAGGTACTTTTTGGGTCTTTCCAGTTGCTGCAGGTGTCTGGTAAGGTACATCCCAAAAGGGGCATTGTACTCAATTATGGGCCTGATGAGGGATGAGTAAAGAGGCACGATGACCTCCCCTGATCTAGATGTGAATCCCTTCATGATTAGGTGGGCTATATAAAATGTTTTTCTAACCACTTTGGCTACGTGGTTATCAAATGAGAGATTGCTATCAACTTGGGTCCCCAGGTCCCTAATTATTTCTTCTGTAATTAATGGATTACCACCTATGTGGTAATTTGTGGGCACTTTGTTTTTGCCAAAGGGGATGACTATACACTTTTTGGCGTTTAGCTTGAGGCCATGGCTCTGGCACCAGTTGTCTGTTTCTATGAGGCCCTTTTGGAGGATGCTTGTGTCGGCTGGAGAGTCTATTATGGCACCCAGTTTGCAGTCATCTGCGAACTTGGTCAGCCACAGTCCTTCCATGTTGGCCTGTACCTCCGAGAAATATATACCGAACAAGAGAGGTCCCAAGACTGAGCCTTGTGGGACGCCACTTGTAATTGGTTTGGAGTCTGACATGGCTCCAGCTATTCTAACCATGTGGGTTCTGTCCTTGAGCCAGTTTGCAACCCATCTAGTGACATAGGGGTTTATATTTAAGCTGGTGAGCTTATCTATAATGCCCGAGTGGGGTATTGTATCGAAGTCTTTTGCGAGGTCCAGGTAGGCTGTGTGGACCACCTTCCCCTTGTCAATGGCCTTGGTGACTGTTTCAAACAAATCGACCAGGTTTAAGAGGCAGGATCTGCCCTTAACAAAGCCGAACTGGGTAGGATCCAGTGTCTGTAGGTCCCCAGTATCTTTATTTATAAGGTCCATGATGATCCTTTCCATAGCTTTGCAGACCAAGCTAGTGAGACTTATGGGGCGATAGTTTCCAGGATCCGTTGAGGCACCACCTTTGTGGAGAGGGACCACTGTTGCTGTACGCCACTCTTTAGGTACATATCCTGTAGTAAGGCTGAGATTGAACAGTAGTTTTATGTTTGGGTTTAGCTCTTCTTGGAGTTCATGTAGGACGCAGCCCGGGACACCGCCTGGTCCCATTGATGCTGTGATGTTCATTGTGCATACAGCTGCAGTACTCACAGATGGGTTTTCTGCCGTCAGGCGGTCCCTCGGTCGGCCAAATTCCAAATTCTTGGTCCGGCGTCGGTTGTTGTCGCTCTCTCTCCTGACGTAAGCGAGGCCAGAGTATATAAGACACAGCTGACGCCATGTTCTTCAGTCTTTTTTGCCGCGCGGTGCCCGAAGCAGAAGCAGTTCGCAAGTGCTGGTCGGCCAGCTCCTGAATTACGAAAATATTGGAAACCGAAGTCTTCATTAAAGCTAAGTACCCCGTTGGGGAAACTTTTCTTGCCTCAGACCGATGTCAGAAAAAGTTAATAATTGTATTTCTTGTGGGAAGCAAATACCGCATAAGGATTTCCATTCCCTCTGCATACCTTGTTTAGGCCCAGACCACGACGTCTCGGGCTGTCGCTTTTGCGCTACTTTCAATAAACGCACTATTAAGCGTCGGGCGGAGTTCGCCCAACATTATTTTGGTAAAGCCTTTGATTATAAAATGTCGTCGGATACTCCGACTACCGTTTTGTCCAAAAAACGCAAGGACAAAGACCGACACGCGAGGCCCGCGGTCCTCACCGACACCACGCCAAAACAGGCTACACGTGGTCCGGTTCTCAGCGAGATGCCTTTGCAGTCCCTGACTACCGACGACACTCGTTTGGCGGTGTCCTCTGTACCCGAGACCGCTGGTACCTCGGCCCTTTCCCAGACTACAACCACCGAAGCCTTTGCTAATGTTGAGCCTACTAATGTGGATAGGTCCACTTCCACCCATGGTGTCTTTAGACCCTCTATTAAGGCCTTTACTAAATCCAAAGCAGCCAGGCATCCAAAGAGGCCTGTTGCACAGGGCCCATCTCCAGGCCCCATGCCTAAAAAACAGATGCTTAAAATGGCTGAGGATTTAATTACTCTTATCAGGGGTTCACAACCCCCTCCAGACAAGAGACCCAGAGTGTAGGAAGATTCTCCCTCTTCTGATCAGGGATCCATTTTAGCAGAACATTCTGATGTAGAGGAACACTCTTACTCCCCTTTTGAGGATTCGGATGCAGAGCAGTCCATTCCTTCTGTATCTCCTCCTGAGGATTTTTCCTTTGGGGAAACCTTGCACACTTTGAGGGAACACTTCCATTGGGAGGGCCAAGACTTTTCAGATTCCAAGAAAAGACTTAGGGAATTTCTTTTGTTACCTCAACACAGACCTCTGGCCATACCTCCTGTTTTGGACATACTTGATGATGTTTATTCGGAGGCTTGCCTTAACCCGGATTCTCTGCCTCCTGCACCAGTCAAACCTGATAGGTACTATAGAGTGCCTAACTCTCACCAATTTCTCTCCAAAAGTCATAATGCTGACCCTGAAACCATTTCTCAAGGCCCCAAGGGATTGAAGGCCTCCACTGCCAAGAATCCACTTCCTGCAGAAAGCAATTTTGGTACGAGTAAAAATGTGTTTAGGATGGATAAGTCCAAAATGGATCTTTAGAAAGGTGGGAAAAAAGGTATATACCTCGGCCACCTTAGCCATGAGGGCCTTAAATTGTCAGTTTCATATGCTTAAATATCAACAGTTCCTGTTATCACAATTAAGGAATAAAATGTCTCAACCTGAACAACCAGATTTGAAGGAGTTACAGGATATGATGCATAGTGCAGAGCAAGTGGGTAAACGCACCTTACAATGTGGTTATGATGCCCTAGAGGTCTCAAGTAGAGTGGCTGCTACAGGATCAGTCATTCGCAGACATGCCTGGCTTAGGGAACAAAACTTGCCTGATCATGTGAAAGCTAAGCTTCTAGATGCTCCTTTACAAAAGGATGTGCTGTTTGGTACTAATGCTGAGGAGATATTACGGAAAATGGAAGAAAAAGCAAAATCTATGCAAACTGTCAAAGCTTTTTTACAGGTCCAGCCACCACGTTTTAGCAGAAATTGGCCTTCAAAAAACTGGTCCTTTCCAGCCACTGACAAGCCCCAAAGAGGTAGATACAGATGCACAAGGGGCAGAGGACAATCACAAGGATCATATAGAGGCCGACAATGGCAAACTCCAGCACCAAGAGGTGGCGAAGACCATGCACAACAATACAGGAAACAAACCCAATGACTTCCTCATTTCCATGCCAAGCATGTCTCAGCTGGCAGCACCTTTGGGAGGAAAGCTAGCATTATTTGCAAGAAATTGGCATATTGTCACAACAGACAAATGGATCCTGGACATTATAAACAGAGGCTACAAATTTCAATTCCACACTCTTCCAAACATGAGAGGCATGCCAAACCTGCCACACAATCAAAGGGCAGAGGCACAACTACAAATTTCAAAGCTCATAAGAATGAGAGCTATTCAAGAGGTACCTACTCACGAACAAGGTCAAGGTTTTTATTCAAGACTTTTTCTGGTACCAAGGAAAGGAACTGACTGGAGACCCATTTTGGACTTATCCATCCTAAACACATTTTTACTCGTACCAAAATTCAAGATGCTCACATTACAGCAGCTTCTTCCCATGCTGGGCAAGGAGTTTTGGCTGGTAACATTGGACCTCAAGGAGGCATACCTGCATGTCCCAATCAGACAAAGCTGCAGAAGATACCTCAGATTTCTTGCAGGTTCAATCCACTATCAATTCTCTGCATTGCCCTTTGGCTTATCTACTGCGCCCAGAGTATTCACAAAGTGCCTGGCATCAGTGATTGCCTACTGCAGACTTCAAGGGATACAAATTTACCCTGAGTATTCACAAAGTGCCTGGCATCAGTGATTGCCTACTGCAGACTTCAAGGGATACAAATTTACCCTTATTTGGACGACTGCCTGATCCAAGCGGACAGCAAACGCATTCTTCTGGAACACCTGGCATATGTAACACGGTTACTGCATTCTCTGGGATACACCATCAACAAAGAGAAATCCAGGCTAACTCCATCTCAGAAAATAACTTTCCTGGGTGCCAACTTGGACACAAACACCCAGATGGCCTATCTTACGCCAGAAAAACAGGGACAACTAACTCAGTACTTCAAAATACTAGCAAAAAGTACCAGGCTTACTGCAAGGAAAATCCTGCAGGCTCTGGGCTTCATGGCATCTTGCATTCTTTTAATCCCATGTGCAAAGTTGCATATGAGGAAACTTCAATGGTACCTGAAAAACCTATGGTCTCAACACAGTCATAGTTTGGAAACAATAATACCAATAATTCCATGTTTGCAAAAGGAATTTCGATGGTGGGCCCAAGCATGTCAAGCAAACACACGTCTCCCATTCTGCAAGCCTCAAGCAAATCAAGTCATCACAACAGACGCCTCAGATTACGAATGGGGGGCGCACATGACAGACAGGTGCATTCAGGGCAAATGGTCCCAAAAGGAAAAAAGCACCTTCACATCAATCAAAAAGAAATGCTAGCAGTGATAAATGCAATTACAGCTTTCAAGGACCTCCTGCATCCAGGACAATTACTGATAAGAACAGACAACACCACAGTAATGTGGTACATAAACAAACAGGGAGGAACACATTCATACCCCTTGTGCAGACTAGCCATGACACTTTGGAACTTGGCTCTGGAATGGCAAATCGAACTTCAAGCACAGTACTTGCCAGGATTGGAAAACACGCTGGCAGACAATCTAAGCAGAAATATGACAGATCCACACGAATGGAAGTTGCATCCTCAGGTGTTTACAGAGATAATCCAAGCGTGGGGGAGGCCAGACATAGATCTCTTTGCCTCCCACAGGAATCATCAATTGGAAAAGTTTTGTTCAAGGACCTTTCATCCAAAGGCCTGGAGAGTGGACGCCCTTTCATTCAGTTGGACAGCATGGACAGTTTACGCTTTCCCACCTCTGCCTCTTCTGCCCAAGGTGCTCTTGAAAGCAAGAGCAGACAGACCAAAGATGATACTGATTGTTCCAGATTGGCCAAGGCAACACTGATACCCACTCCTGAGGAGCCTAACACATACTCCTCCCTGGTCCCTGCCTCTAATGCCTCTTCTGCTGACTCAACACAGCTACAAAACTCTTCACAGTCAGCTGAAAACACTCAATCTCACTGCATGGAAAATTCCTTAACACCACAACAGACCCTACTCTCCAAGGAGGTGCAGGATGTCATTTTGGAGGCCAGAAGGCCATCTACTAGAAAAGCTTACTCTGCAAAATGGAAGCGGTTTTGCTCTTGGAATGAGAAAAAAGGCCAGGACCCTAGAAAACTGAACTTGCCTCAGGTATTACAGTACCTAACAGAGCTGCTGAACAGTGGACTATCATTTGCTTTCATAAAAATCCATGCCTCAGCCATCTCTGCAGAATTCAACACGGATCCTCCCTTATTTTCTCACCCACTCTTACGACAGTTCCTCAGAGGGGCTAAGAATATAAGACCACCAAGGAAACAACAAATACCAGCCTGGGATCTTAACTACATACTAGAAAAATTAACATTGCCCCCTGTTGAACCAGCTGCTTCAACAGATTTGCAATATTTGTCCTGGAAAACAGCCTTCCTTCTGGCTATCACGTCAGCTTGTAGGGTCTCGGAACTACAGGCCCTCATGGCAGTGCAGCCCTTTCTCTTTTTCCATCAGGACAGGGTTTCCCTTCGTACTAACCCGTCATTTATGCCTAAAGTGGTATCCAGGGTAGCTTTAAATCAAGCCATACACCTACCTACCTTTTACCCCAACCCTCAAAATAAAGGGGAAAGGCTACTACACTCTTTAGACATCCATAGGCAGCTACGTTATTATTTGGACAGAACAAAGTCCTTCAAGAAATCAGAACAACTCTTTGTGTCCTATGCTGTAGGGGCTCAAGGGAAGCCAGTTACCAAACAGACTATTTAAAAGTGGATAAGCCACTGCATACGTTTTTGTTATTCCTATCATGGGAAATCTGTTCCTACAGGTATCAGATCATACTCCACCAGGGCCACAGCTACCTCTACAGCCTTCCTCAGAGGAATTCCTACCAAAGAAATTTTGGAAGCAGCCACTTGGAGTTCTGTACATACCTTCACAAAACACTACCACCTGCCTTTATATTCCAGAACTAGAGCAGGCTTTGCCACTGCTGTTTTGCAGGGCATTCTGGCTCAACCCAGTTCCTCCTAGTACCTACCACCGTATGCATAGCTTTGGGACTCTACCCATCTGTGATTACTGCAGCTGTATGCACGATGACCATAGTACAGTTTTGTACCTACCATAAATGTAGATGTTCGAGTGCTAATACAGCTGCAGTACAGGTTTCCCTCCCTCCTTCCCCACTTGGTAAAGGCATGGGGCCGAACACCCTCTTCATACTACCTGACTGGGTTATCCTTCTATGGTTATTTGCTTGCAACTACTGATTTTGGATTATATTGCATTGTTTGTGTATACATAGAAACATTATTTATGTATTGCCTTCCTTCTGGGGGCACCTGACATCTGGGGCAAGAAAGACTGAAGAACATGGCATCGGCTGTGTCTTATATACTCTGGCCTCGCTGACGTCAGGAGAGAGAGCGACAACAACCGACGCCGGACCAAGACTTTGGAATTCGGCCGACCGAGGAACCGGCTGACGGCAGAAAACCCATCTGTGAGTACTGCAGCTGTATTAGCACTCGGACATCTACATTTATGGTAGGTACAAAACTGTACTTTTCTTGCTTTGGAGAGGGCAGCTCTTACCTGAGCATCTGAGATGTCAGGGGGGCAGCACTCTGCTGGGATAGATATTAGCCCTTTTGGTGGGGAGGGGTGGGAGAAGTTTGCGCTGAACCTGTCAGCTAGGATGTTGGCAATATCTTGTTGGGATAATGTAATGCTTGAAATGATTTTGTAAAACTCTGTAAATTGCTGTGTTTCACTGCACTGTGTGTTTCTTGCACTTGCATGCGCTCGTATTTATCCAGTATTCTTTTCATCCTCTTTTTTTCATCAGTGCAGCCCAAGTCAGTGATGCCTTGTGGCCAGCTTCCCTACCTGTAATGAAAGAGTTTGTGTAGTGGACCTCACAGATATCTTAGAACCAGGGCCTTCCATCTTTACCTCCTTTCCTAAATTGTAAATTGACCCAATGCCTGAGATTGTGTATGAAGAGCCAACTTACGAGGATCAAAAATAGATAATGTTGGCCTCTTTCCATTGGAAAAAACAGTTAAATATAAAAAAGATTAAGGCAGTTTATTTGTGTTAGGAATCTTTCTGGTTAGTTCTACAACCAAGGTCTCTGCAAGCCAATACATATAGCACTGTAATTGTGTGGTAATTAGTGTTCTGTCGCATTTTGTGTACATTGTGGCACTTTGTAACTGAAGCGCTGCAGTCTGTTTCCCACCCCATCATAACTCTGTCACGGGGGGTGGTTTCATAATAAAAGGACTTGTGAAGTTTTATTTTTTTAAGGATTAGCCTACATAGTTTTGCATATCTCTCTTGATTTCACCAAAGGGGTGCCATAGGTTGTGTCCATAGACTTTACATGCATACTTATGAACATGTATTTCAAGCTCGGTCAGTAATGCTCTTCTAGCCTGCCAACAGAACAGTTGTTCCCATACTAAGTGTCTAGACTTCTCTTAAAAATCTGTAAACTACCCCTTTAATGTAATTTGGTAGTGCATCCCATGCATCAGCTACTCTCATAGAGAAGCAATTTGTACACTTCTCATTCTTGCAGAACCTTCTACATAGGTTATCTGATGATTCTCTTACTGCTTTTTAATAACCCCAAACATTCCCAGAGATAGTTGCCATATACTTAAACTGTTAAATATCTGTATAAGACGCTGTACAGGTTCATATATTTTAGTCTTTCATAATAATTTAAATTTTCACATCCATGGATACCCTTGATATATCTCCAATCTACTCTTTTTCAGTTTATTCATGCTTGTTTTGTAATAAAGTTTCCATGTTGTTATTCCATACTCAAGTTTGGGTCTTATGTAACTAACAAGCAAGGACTTCATCATTTTTGATTTGCTAGACTTTATAAATCTTTTTATACAGCCTGTAGATGTTCTTCGTGTTTCACTGTTGCAGTCATCACCTGTGGGTTATCCCTGCTGTGGTAGCCCTCGGCTGGCCCGAATACCAGAGTCAATGTTTTTCTGTGTCAGCTGCTTTCGCCTGTAGTCTGACGTCAGGTCATCAGTGCTATAAAGCAAGACAGCTGACGCCATTACACCAGTCTTTCTTGCCGTGGAGCCAGTAGCAGAAGCATCGCTACCAAAGTTTGAATTACAGCTGAAAACGTCTAAAGCTAAGTACTCCATTGGGGATCCTTTTTTCTTGCACTAACCGATGTCCAAAAAAAGTTAACAGTTGTCTCGCCTGTAGAATGCAGATCCCACACTGAGACTTCCATTCATACTGCGTCACTTGTTTATGCCAAGACCATGATGTCTCCTGTTGTCGGTTCTATGCCCTCTTTAACACGAGAACCATTCGCCGTAGAGCTCTTATTGTAGACAGGTATTTTTGTCTTCCATCTTCACATTCCGAAATGGCATCTGTCAGCCAACAATCTGTGGACATTCCGAAAAAACACAGAGATAAAGATAGAGACAGACCACACAAGGCTAAGCCTTCCAACGACTCTACCGTTACGCAGGTCAATTCTCTAGAATTCAGTGAGGCGCTTTTGCAGCCCCTGATGCCCGATTCGATATCTATGCAGGCCTCTACTGAGACCCTATCGGAGTCCGGTATGCCGCAGAAGTCGTCTTTATCTTCTGAGCCTTTGGCTTCCCCTGTGTCTGTTGGGTCCGGGCTGGCTTCCGAAGAGTTCTCTCGCACTACCGAATCTAGACAGAAAAAAGCCTTCTCGTCCAACTACCATTTCTCTCAGACCGATTGCTACTCTTAGGCATAGAAGCCAGGCCACTCCTAGAAAATCTGCCTCTAGCCAGCATCTTGCTCCTGCTCCACCACCCCAAGCACAAATGCTTAAAATGGTGGAGAATCTCATCTCCCTTATCAGGGGTAGTCAGGCCACAGCTTTTAAAAGGAAAAGACATCCTTCTCCTGAAATTGACAGAATAGGATTCTGAGGAATCTGATTATTCAGATTTTGAAGAGTAACAACAACTTCTAACTGCTTATGAGGATTTAGATGCAGTGGAATCCATTCCTTCTGCCTCCCCACCAGAAGACCTTTCCTTTGGGGAAACCCTTCACACCCTTGGGGAACATTACCAATTAGAATCTCAAGATTTCCCCCAGTCTAAGAAAAGACTAAAGTTTCTGGACCTGCCCCAGCACAGACCCCTTGCCATACCCCCTATTTCCCTATTTTAGAAGTGGTGGATGATTTCCATGAATCCTGCTTAGCCCCTGATGCCCTCCCACCTGCTCCCAGTAAATCTGACAGGTATTACAGACTACCGGATTCTCATAAATACCTGTACAGAAATCCTGCCGCAGACCCAGAGGTCATTACACAGGGACCTAAAGGAGCTAAGACTAGTTCTGCCAAGAATCGTATTCCTTCTGACAAGGATTCCAGAGCTCTGGACAGATGGGGTTAAAAAAGTACACACCTCTGCAACCTTTGCTATCACAGCACTCAACTGCCCGTTCCAAATATCAACAACATACTTTGGAACTTTTAAAAAAAAGATTTCAACTTTTCCTGACTGTGCCAATTCGAAAGAGTTAGCAGATTTACTGTACTCTACTTGTCAAGTGGGCAAACACTCTTTACACTGTGGATATGACGCCCTAGAAGCCTCAAGCAGGGCAGCAGAGTTAGGATCTGTCATTAGGAGACATGCATGGTTGAAGGAAAACCTCTCCCTGATCATGTCAAGTCTAAATTAATTGATGCACCCCTGGATAAGGACCGCTTATTTTGGAGTAAAAGCAGAAGAGGTGCTTAAAAAGATGGAAGACAAAGCAAAATCTAAGCACACAGTAAAAGATTTCTTTCAGGATCAACCTCCCAGGTTTGACAGGAACTTTCCCTCTAAACACTGGTCCTTCCCTGCACCTAGCAGACAGGGCAAAGGTAAACTCCGCAGGGACAGACCACCCAGGCCCCTATCCCAGGGGCAGCAAAGAACCAAACAGTGGACCACTTCCGCCCCAAAGGCAGGGAGTTCTAAGCCATCCTTCTATGGCAAAAGCTCTCAATGACTCCCTCTCCCCCCTCTGCCCTCCTTTCACTCAGCAAAAGCTAGGAGAAAGGCTCTCCCTCTGCAAAGGGAATTGGCTGTCTGTAACAAAGGACCAATGAGTCTTAAAGATCATTTTTCAGGGATACAAATTCTCTTTCAACGAACTCCCAATTCCAAGAGGTTACCTAGACTTGCCTCCAAATCAGTGGGCAGAGGCATTGAAACAGGTCCAAACTCTCATATCCCAGGGAGCAGTAGAACCTGTCCCCTCAGATCAAACAGGCAAAGGCTTTTATTCCAGACTATTCCTTGTTCCCAGAAAAGAGGGCACTTGGCGCCCCATCCTGGATCTATCCATTCTGAACATCTCCCTGGTAGTCCCAAAATTCAAAATGCTAACTTTGCAGCAGCTGCTGCTTATACTGACAAAACGTGCCTGGCTAGCGACCCTAGACATAAGACATGCCTGCCTCCACATCCCCATAAGGGAATCCTGCAGGAAATTCCTGCACTTCAGAGCAGGCTCACAACACATTCAGTTCTCTGCGCTACCCTTTGACTTATTTAATGCACCCAGAGTATTCACCAAATGCTTAGCCCCAGCTGTACCATTTTGCAGACAGAGAAATATACAGATTTATCCTTATCTGGATGACTGCCTCATAGAGGCGAAGTGCAAAGAAAAGCTGCTCCAAGTCCTTCTCTTTGTCAAAACCTTCCTAACTTCCTTAGGGTTCACCATCAACGAGAAGAAATCAAAGCAGACACCCTTCAGGAAGATTAATTTCTTGGGAGCACTGCTAGACACAGCATCCCAAATGGCCTTCCTATCCCCAGAAAAGCAAAGGAGCTTCCTGCCTCTCTGCTTTACCCAGCTGGCTTCCAGAATTCCCCTCACTGCGAGGAAGTTCCTGCAAGCCTTGGGGTTCATGGCATCTTGCATCCTCCTAATTCCTCTGGCCAGGCTTCACATGAGGAAACTTCAGTGGTATCTAAAGAACCTTTGGTGTCAGCACTCTCATCCTCTAGAGACCTCTCTTCCTCTGATCCCCCATTTAAGGGCCGAGTTTCTCTGGTGGGCAGGGGCCTGTGTAAAAGAACAAGGGTCTTCCTACCACCAACGCCTCAGACATTGCTTGGGGCGCTCACCTAGCAGGCAGGTGCACCCAAGGTCTTTGGGATGCCCAGCACCTTCCCTTACACATCAGTCAGAAGGAAATGATGGCAGTACAAAAGGCTCTGACATCCTTCAAACCCCATCTCAGGCCAGGGGTTCTCCTTATCAAAACAGATAACACCACAGTAATGTGGTATATCAACAAGCAAGGAGGGACCCAATCTTACCCTCTGTGAAGGCTAGCCATGAACCCCTGGCTGACAGCCTCCTCCATGGGATTACACCTAATTTCCCAATACCTACCAGGGATCAACAACACCCTGGCAGACCACCTAAGCAGAAACTTACTGGACCCCCACGAATAGCAGCTCCACAGAAAAATCTTTTTGCAAGTAATTCAGGAGTGGGGAACTCCGGAGGTGGATCTCTCTGCTTCGCAACTCAACCACCAGCTAAAAAATTCTGTACCAGGGAGTGTCACCACCTAGCGTAGAAGGTGGATGCCTTGACCTTCCCCTGGAACTCCCTTTTTGTGTAAGCATTTTCTCCTCTGCCTGTTATTCCCAAGGTACTGATCAAGATAAGGGAGGAGAGAACAAAGGCCATCCTCATTGCTCCAGATTGGCCCAGGCAGCTTTGGTACCCCTTACTATGCAGCCTGACATTACCGCCTCCCAGGCAGCTTCACCTGATCTCCGATCTCTTGACCCAGGTGGGAGGGGAAGTGCTGCACCCAGACTTGCAGACTCTCAAACTGTCGGCATGCCTAATACTTTAACAGCAAACAGGCCCTAGACATTGTCACAGAGGCAAGAAGGCCCAGCACCAGAAAATCTTACGCAGGGAATGGAAAAGATTCTGCTCCTGGAGCCAGTCCAGAGGGGCACTAGCTCACAAGCTTCCATTCCTCTTATCCTGGACTACCTAGCCGAGTTACTCAATAGTGGCCTCTCCTTCTCTTTTGTTAAAATCCATGCCTCAGCCATTTCAGCTCATTTTGATACAGACCAGCCCCTCTTCTCGCATCCTTTGATTAAACAATTCCTCAGAGGGGCTTCTAATATCAGACCTCCCAGAAGGCCAACCACACCAGCCTGGGACCTGAGTTACGTTTTAGAGAAACTAACCTTGCCACCATTTGAACCTGCTGCTGTAGCAGAATTGATAATACCTTTCCTGGAAGACTGCTTTCATACTAGCTATCACCTCAGCCAAAAGGGTTTCAGAACTCCAGGCACTCATGGCCATGGAGCCCTTCATCATTTTCCATGCGGACAGGGTCTCCCTGAGGACTAACCCCTTTTTTATGCCCAAGGTGGTGTCTGATGTGTCTCTCAACCAGGCCATACATCTACCCACCTTCTTTCCTAACCTTCAACACAAGGGGGAAAGAATTCTGCACTCAATAGACATGCACAGACAGCTCAGATACTACCTGAACCTTACTAAACCCTTCAGGAAAACAGACCAACTTCTTGTCAACTTTGACCCAGTGGCAGAGGGGAAGCCCATTTCCAAGCAAACAATTTCCAAGTGGATATCACACTGTATACATTTCTGCTACAGACTACATGAAAAAGCACACTGTAAGTCTATTCATACCCATTCCACTAGGGCAGCCTCCACTTCCACAGTATTCCTCAGAGGAGTTCCCACCAGGGGCATCTTGGAAGCTGCCACCTGGACCTCTGTCCATAGCCTTACAAAGCATTACCACCTACCTCTTTTCTCTAAGGCTAGGGGAGGGTTTGCTTATGCAGTTCTGCAGGGCATGCTGACCCATGCCTAGGTCTCTAACTAATCCTTCCACCCCTCCTCTCAGCTTTGGGAATGCTCCCACAGGTCATAACTGCAACTGTGAAACACTAAGAACATAGTACAGTTGTGTACACTTATAAATGTAGATGTTCGAGTGTATTCACTTTTGCAGTCCTGGATGTTCTTCGTGTTTCACACTTGCAGTCATCACTTTTGGATTATCTGTTTGCAGTAGCCCTCAGTTGGCCTGATTAACAAAGTCTTGGGTCCTGTGTCGGTTGCTGTCACTTCTTCCATGATATCAGGTCGTCAGGGGTATAAAACATGCAGCCGACGCCATTGCATCAGTCTTTCTTGCCGTGCAGTGCCAGAAGCAGTTCTCAAGTGCCGGTCAGCCAACTCCTGAAATTTTCGTTTTCGAGTTTCAGAACCAAAGTCTTCAACTAAAGCTAAGTACCCTGTTGGGAAAACTTTTTCTTGCTCCTTACCGATGTCAGTAAAAGTTAATAATTGTATTACATGTGGTAAGCAAATACCTCATAAAGATTTTCATTCGTACTGTATTCCTTGCCTAGGCCCTGACCACAACATACCGTGCTGTCGGTTTTGTGCTTTATTTAATCCGCGCACTATCAGTCTGTATATTTTCACCTCAAAATATTTCGGTTCTCGGTTTAATTATCCAGAAATCTCGTCGGTTAGCCATCCGACTACTGGGATTCCGAAAAAGCGCAAGGATAAAGACAGAGACAGCCGCCGAGGTCCAAAACTGCCAACGACGCTTCTCCTAAGCCAGTTGCCAGTTCGCCGGTACACAGTGAGGCGCTTTCGCAGCCCCTGATACCCTCTATTTCTGATTCGCAGGCCTCTACTGAGACCCATTTGAAGTCCTGTATGCTGCGAGATGCTTCAACTGTAGAACCTGTGGATGTCTCTACCTTGGATGGATCCGGAGCCGCTGTGCAGGCACCGGCTTCTGAGGGTGTATTTAGGCCTACGGACTTGCATATTAAACCGACGCCTCCTTCTTCTTTTAGGCCCAGATCTCAAACCATATCTAAAAAAACGATGCCCAGGCTGCATGCTCAGGCCTCTGTGCCTAAAAAACAAATAAGAATGGCTGAAGATCTTATAACTCTAATTAGAGGAAGCCAGCCTCTCCCTTCTAAGAGACCTAGGACTGAAGTTGTTTATGAATCTTCTGACCAGGATTCTGATTTTTCTGATGATCTGGATTTGCCCATATCTACTTATGAGGATTCTGATGCAGAGGACTCTATTCCCTCTGCTTCCCCTCCAGAGGATTTATCTTTTGGTGAAACCTTACATACTCTAAGGGAGCATTTCCACTGGGAAAGCCAGGAATTTTCTGATTCAAAAAAGAGGCTTAGGGATTTCTTACTACTGCCTCAGCGTAGGCCTTTAGCTATTCCTGCAGTAGTAGATATTGTTGATGATGCTTTTTCGGAATCAAGTTTGGCCCCTGATTCCTTGCCTCCTGCTCCCAGAAAACCTAACAGATATTACAGGGTTCCTGATTCACACAAGTTCCTTTTTAAAAATCCTATTGCGGATCCAGAGACTATTTAACAGGGGACCCAAGGGCATTAAGGCTTCTACTGCTAAAAATCCTCCCCCTTCTGATAGAGACTCCAGAGCGCTGGATAGATGGGTAAGAAGATTTACACTTCTGCAACCTTGGCCATTAGGGCTTTAAACTGTCAAATTCATATGTTAAAGTATCAACAACATGTTATTGGATTGCTTAAACAGAAAATGATGTTGATTCCTGACTCTGCCGAAAATAAAGAATTACAGGATTTAATGCATTCTGCTGAACAGGTTGGAAAACATACTTTACAATGTGAATTTGATTCTTTAGAGGCGTCTTGCAGGGCTGCTGTTACTGGTACTGTGCTCAGAAGGCATGCTTGGCTTAAGGAGCAATCTTTACCTGATCATGTTAAAGCTAAATTGTTGGAAGCTCCCTTAAATCAGGACTGCCTGTTTGGCAACAAGGCTGAGGAAGTTCTTAAAAAGATGGAAGATGAAGCTAAATCTATGCAAACTGTTAAAGATTTTTTACAAGTTCAGCCTCTTAGATTTAGTAGGCACTGGCCCTCTAAGAATTGGTCCTTTCCAGCCTCGTCAAGGTCTTCTCAAGCCAAACCCAGACATAGCAGAAACCCCAGGTTTCAGTCCCAGGTGACACACAAGACTAAGCAGTGGAGGGTTTCCGCACCCAAATCAGGGAGTAGTAAGTCTCCCCCCCTATGGAAAACAGTCTCAATTACTTCCTTCTAAAACTTCCAAGCACTTCCAACTGAATGCTCCTTTAGGCGGAAAGATTGGTCTGCAGGCCAAAAACTGGGAACTCATTACCCAGGACAAATGTTTTTTAAATATAGTGTCCCAAGGATACAGATTTCAGTTCCACACCTTACCAACACCAAGCGGGTGGCCAGATCTACCTCCAAATCAGTGGGCAGAGGCCCAACATCAAGTACTCTCTCTTTTAAGCATGGGGGCTATTCAGTTGGTACCAGAAGAGGAAGAGGGACAAGGGTTCTATTCGAGACTTTTCCTGGTGCCCAGAAAAGGCAATACATGGCGTCCTATTCTAGACCTTTCTACTCTAAATACCTTTCTGGTGATTCCAAAATTCAAGATGCTGACTCTTCACCAGCTGCTTCCTATGCTAGGCAAAGATGCATGGTTGGCAACACTAGACTTAAAAGAAGCATACCTGCACATCCCTATCGGGGAGTCTTGCAGAAAATACCTATGCCTCAAAGCAGGCTACATGCACTATTAGTTCTCTACACTGCCCTTTGGCTTATCTACTGTGCCCAGAGTATTCACAAAGTGCCTAGCTCCAGTCATTGCATTCTGCAGGCAAAGAAATATTCTAATATACCCATATCTGGACGATTGTCTAATTCAGGCAGAAAGCCAGGGCATACTTTTGAATCTGGCCTTTGTTCAAAGGGTACTGACTTGTTGGGGGTACACTATAAATGAAAAGAAATCACAACTGGTACCCTGTCGACAAATTATATTCCTTGGAGTAAGCTTGAGTACAACTTCCCAGATGGCTTTCCTTACGCCAGAGAAACGGATTCATTTGACAACCTACTTCAAACAAGTGGCCATAAAAACACAGTTATCTGCAAGGCAAATACTGCAAGCCTTGGGTTTCATGGCCTCCTGCATTCTTCTAATTCCATATGCAAGGCTGCATATAAGGAAACTGCAATGGTACCTCAAAAGCCTATGGTGCCAACATTCACAGGATCTAGAGGCAATGATTCCTATCATACCTTGCCTATGCCTAGAGTTCCTTTGGTGGGCAGAGGCCTGCCACCAAAACAGGGGACTACCATTCACACAACCCCCTGCCCCCAAACCTTAACAGACGCATCAAACTATGCATGGGGTGCCCACCTGGCAGGGAAGTGCATTCCAGGGCAAATGGAACCCAAGTCAAATGCATCTGCATATCAATCAAAAAGAAATGTTAGCAGTACAGAATGCTCAAGGACCACATTATTCCAGGACAATTAATGGTAAAGACGGACAACACCACTGTTATGTGGTACATAAACAAGCAGAGGGGTACACATTCATACCCCCCCTCTGCAGACACCATGGCATTGTGGAACACAGCCCTGAGCTGTCAGGTACATTTACAAGCTCAATTCCTGCCAGGGAAACTAAATACACTGGCATAAAAACTAAACAGAAACCTCATGGACCCACACGAGTGGAAACTGGAACCAAGGATCTTCAACATGTTGACAAATAAATGGAGGGGCCCAGATGTAGACCTGTTTGCCTCCCCCCAAAACTATCAGTTGGACAAATTCTGCACAAGGACTCCCCACAAACAAGCTTGGAAAGTGGATGCTCTGTCCTTCAGCTGGAAAAACAGTTTATGCCTTTTCTCCTCTGCCTCTGCTCTCCAAAGTATTACTAAAGATCAAACAAAACAAACCAAGGACGATTTTGATTGCACCAGACTGGCCACACCAACACTGGTACCCGCTCTTGCGCAGTGCGTCACTGTTGGCCCCATGGCACCTGCCCCAGACTCCTACTCTGTTGTCTCAGCAGGAGAACCAAATTCTGCATCCTCAACTTCAAACACTGAATCTAGCAGCCTGGCTAATTACATAATTTCTCCTTTACCATCCATCAGTAAACCAGTTTTTGGATATCATTTTAGAGGCAAGGAGGCCTAGTACCAGAAAGTCTTACGCTGAAAAATGGAAAAGATTCTGTGACTGGAACCAATCTCAAGGGATGAGCACAACAGTGCCCAGTTTACCTCCGATCTTACAATACTTTACTGAGATGCTTCATAAGAGCCTCTCTTTCTCCTCCATCAAAATTCACGCCTCAGCCATCTCAGCTCATTATAACACAGAACTAGCCCTCTTCTCTCATCCACTGCTTAAGCAGTTCCTCAGAGCGGCCAAAAATCTATGACCACCCAGGAGAGCTCCAACTCCACCCTGGGACCGCAACTTTGTATTGGAAAAGCTCACCATTCCTCCTTTCGAGCCAGCTGCCACTGCGGACTTAAAATTTCTTTCTTGGAAAACAGCTTTCATTTTAGCAGTCACTTCAGCAAGAAGGGTATCTGAATTATAGGCTCACAGGCTCTCATGGCAGTGGAGCCTTTCATCATCTTTCATTCGGATAGGGTGTCCCTCAGGACTAATCCTTCCTTCATGCCCAAGGTGGTATCCAGTGTGGCCCTTAATCAGTCCATACATTTGCCAACCTTCTTTCCTAATCCACCTCTTTACCATATCTCCTTGTGCTTCCAACGGCTTAGGGCAAGAAAAACAGATGTAATGGCGTTGGCTGCCTTGCTTTATAGCACTGACGACCTGACGTCAGATTACAGGTGACAGCAGCTGACGCAGAAAAACATTAACTCTGGTACAGCAGGGCTAAGCCACAGGTGATGACTGCAACAGTGAATACACTCAAACATCGACATTTATGGTAAGTGTACACAACTGTATTTTCTATAACTATCATTAGTCAGTTGGTTGATATGATCAGGAAAAACTCTAAGCTGGATATACCTAAAAACACAGGTCCTTAAATGAATCTACAGTTTCAATCACTTTGTACTGTATTAAATATTTACCTTTCAGTTTACATCTCCCAAATCTCATCCGCTTAGTTTTTGATGTATTTATCAACATATTAGTCCCCTGTGCCCAAATGGTCAATTTAGTCAAGTTCTTTTGCAGACATGCCCTATCTAGAACACATGTAATCAGTTTATCCAATTTCAAGCCATCTTCATACAGACTGTGGTATTCCTCAGATGAAAAGTTGGATCTAAGAAATACAGTCTAAACAAGCATCAGCCTAGGTTAAAGTCATGTGGGTCACCTTGAATGTAACCTCAAATTTCAAATGTCCATTTGTCATACGATACTTGCCATGTCCTATTTGTAAGCCATGCAGCTGTCAATCTTATTAAGATTGCATCAGTACTTAGTTGTTCTAATTTATTGATTAGTGTTTTCTGTATGACCCTATCAAATGAAGTTAAATCTGTGTAAATTACATCACAGCACAATTTTTCATTCATAACTGTTATTATATTATTATAGAAAATTCTGTTAAAGATAGTAATAGATCTGTTTTCATCTTATGCGTACTGATAAATATGAAGTTCCAACCTTTTCAATCCTGACAACAATTTATCCAATATAACCTTCTTTATTTTTCCACAACATGACAGTAAACGTATGGGTCTGTATGACTCTGACTCTGGGTTTGTCCTACTCCCCTTTCACTTAAAGATAGGCTTAACAAGTGCATGTCTCCAGTCTTCAGGACTCTCCCCATATTTGTATGACTTAGTAAATAACAGATATAATGGTATGCAAGTTCATGCCGAAATGTTCTCTGGTCATTATTACTAATTCCGTCTCCTCCCTCTGGTTTGTTTGGATCCATTTTGTGTAGGTCTTTTTTAGTATAATCTAATTTGAGTATCTTATGTTACCTGGATGTCACTAGGGCAATGTATCATCTACTCCCCTTTCTGGACCCTAACTGCTTTGCGTAAGATTTTGTAAATATATCTATAATCTGTTGTGATGGAGAATAAATTTTACACTCTGTGCACAGTTTATCTGTTGATATGACTTTCTTCCCACCACATTTTATGTATCTATAAAATGGTTCCCTGTTATGCTCAATATCTGTATATAATTTTCTTCAATTTTTTCTTGATCTTGTCTCACACTGTTTAAATTGTCTGTATAGCTTGTTTATTTCAGTTTTCAAAGTCATAGTTAGACCTCTGTTCCATTTTTTTTTAATATTTTTTGTCTGTCATCTTCATCAAGTATCCTCTTTTGAACATGTATCCTCCTGAAGTTGTATGCCTAGATCCTAATACACATTTTTTTTGCAGACAATTTCTCTTTCAAAAGTTTCCACTTTCCTTCTGCAGTTTTTCTACTGAATGCATGAATCCAACTAGTTTTACTTAGTGACTGTTTTTTTTTTTTTTCTTCTGTGCACTGGTTTAAATTTCAGTTTGGAATAATTTAGCAGCAAATTAACATTTGTAACCCTAATTATCACTGCACATCAACGGTGGTAAAACTTGACGTGAAGTAGCAGTAATATCTTTAGGAACGCAAACAATGTCTAGTGTGTTCTGTTCCCTTGTTGGCTTAATTTTTTACAATCTGAAGCAGTTATTGTTCCTAAGTAAGTAATTTCTTTCCTAAGGTTGTTGAATCGATATTATTCCAGTCTAAGTCCCCAGCCACTATTATTCTGGTCTCCTCTGTTTCATGCAAGAAATGAATGAATTACTTTAGGTCATCAGCACGTGGTTATGGTGGTCTGTACACTCCAAAAATTGTGTTCCAGGGTTGTCTTTATTGCCACACTTGCACAATCTACAGTCTTGGTGTTATCATTGAGTGTGTAATAGTCCCAGGTTTCGCAGCAATCTTTAATCTCTTGTCATAACACGTTTACATGCTTTTTTGTTAAAATGTCTGTTACAATAAAAACATTGATACCCTGACAGAACTGTTTTCTAGTAATTGTTCTTTAACCACATTTTACAAACGATAACACAAATCTTGTGGGAACATAGCAAATTATCCAATTAAAAAAATGGTCAATGCTCTTAGCAATAACAGCCATCAGAAATGCATTAAATATTGCCATCTGTGAACTGCTAAATTTTTGACCAAGCAAAAAATCCTGTCTTTTGTTTTTAAAATATTGCAAAATATCAGCTGCAAAAATTCTCTTCCTGATCTTGACAAATGCACGGCATCCTCTCTAAACACGTGTGCCCAAAATTAGGCTCGGATGCTCTACACATTTCCATTTTAAAAGGGGACCTTTTATTCATGTAGGTATTTACCCAAAAAATCTTTTCATTCACTGTGACCTGACTTTTCTTTCTGTATGTGATTTGTGAAAAATACATCCTAACACCGTACAAGTTATACTATCTAAGAGGGCTGTAAATTCCCTACCAGCAGTCAGAGAGTCCTTTTGGATGAGATCATTTGTTCCAACATGAATAAAAACAGATCTGTACTTCCTGACATTAGTATTCTGTGGCATTTTTCATATCCTGTATTTCTGTTCCAGAGAAGCATAACACTATTTGATGTTCATTATCTTCTTTGCAAATGTAAGTATAAGTTCCCCTAATTGAATTTCCAATTACAATAATATATTATCTGAAGTAGGTACTTTATTTGTCAGCAACCTTTGGGTCTTGGATCCGATCTCTGATCTGAGCCGGCAACTTATACATAGCTTTAAGATCCGAGCTCCTAGCTCCTCCCCTTACCCATAATCCCCTGCCAACCCTGACTGACCTCAGATCTAGTTTGCCGCTCTTAGAGAAAGCTACTAGATTCTTGAGCTCCTAGTTGGGTCATATAAGTGCCTTGTATTTTCTGTAATTTCTTGACAGAGTTGTTGTTAAAAAGTTTGTGTTTAGGTTCCCTTTTTTAGTCCTTCTCTAGTTTAATTTTAGTGTAATTCCTCCCCTTCCTTCGCTGGTGCGTAGTGTGTGTGTGTGAGTCGTTGTGTGTTTGGGGCCTTGAGTGAGTGAGTTTAATTTTTTTTATAGTGTCATGTCGGAGGCCCCAAAGCCTATTTTTTCCAAATGCACCGAGTGTGGCCATAAGCTTTCACCGGCGGATGGCCACACTCGGTGTGTTCAGTGCCTTGGGGTTGAACACCTCTCCTCTGGGTGTACTATCTGCTCGGCATTCAACCCCAGGGCATTGAAAGACCGTAGGTCAAAGCTGATTCTGGCGGGACTTTTGCCCCCGGATTCGGCTTCGGCCTCCGGTACTACCGTGGCACCACCCCAGTCCTCGGTGGCTGCCACTCCTGACCCCCTCCCTCCGGCCGGGACTCAAACTCCCACTACAGCGCCAGAGGAGAGGGAGGCCAGAAGGGAGAAAAGGAGGAAGAAGCACCACAAGCGGCGGGCCGAGGCCTCCGCTTCGGGCCCCCCCCCCCCCGGCTAAGCGGGCTTCTCCCTCCAAGGCTTCCAGGTCCCTTCCTCCTGGGATCCGATCCCCGTGCTTCTCTCCGGGACCCGAGGAGGAGACCCGATCTCCGTCGAGGTCATCGAGGTGGCACTCCCGGCCCGCCTCGGTGGCCTCGTCGAGATCTACTTATAGCCTATCGGATGCGGACTTGGACCGGATGATGCGAAGGTTCATCCAGGCCCAGCTGCAGATGGGAGTGCTCCTGCCCCCCCCCCCTTTCAGGGGGGGGAGCTCAACATCCTTTTTTGCCCCGATAGCTCCTTCTCCGACCTGCTTCCCGGGTTTGGCGCGTCCGGAGCCGGGCAGCGTTGGAGCCGGGGGTGGGTCGGCACCGACAGTATTTGGTGCTTCGGCGCCGACTTTACCCTAGAGTCTGTCGGGTCCATCCTTGTCGAATCCGAGCTCTCGGAGCCGTGGCTCGAGCTTCAGATCCGTGTGCCTTTGGCTCCGTCCAGGTCGGAGCACACGGGTCCTTCGCATCCAATGGTCTCGGAGCTGGTTCCGATCCCACCGTCGGATCCCAGAGAGAGCGACACTCCCTCGGCCTTCGATGCGGTGGAGAGGGCACTGTTGAGCACATCCAGACCCCCGGCTCTTGCTTCGGTTCCATCCTGCACTCCCTCGCGGCTGAGTCAGGCTTCCATCACCCGGCCACAGGGACAGCCTGCTTCGATGTCTCAGGTCGTTCCCCTGGAACGAGACGCTGGTGAGACCTCCTCGGACAGCCCCCCCGAGGAGGTTCCTCATAAGCGGAAGTGTAAAAGGAGGCACGTGGACTCCCCCGAGTACTTAACAAAAGATACGGACTTGGATGAAGGGGAAGGCTCCCCAAGGTCACCCCCCCCCCCGAGGATGTCTCCTTCGGAGATATCATGGAAATGCTCAGGATTGGGGGGGGGGTCTGCCCCCAAGGCTTCCTCAGACGAGTCCGTGTTCCTGGAGGCGTTCGAAGCAGGCCTGTCTACCTCTTGGGTGTCCCCTCTGGCCGACCCCCTGGTGGACCTTATTACCACCAGGGCGTGGAAGGAGCCGGACACTGTGGAGCCAGTTCTCAAGCACCCCGACAAGATTTTGAGCCCCCCCCTCAGAGAAACCCCACTGGAACAAGGGTCCCCCGTAGATGCCATGTTGGTGGCGGCAGCCACCAAGAGGGAATTAGCTCAGGAGAGCCCCTCGGTCCATCCACCGAGCAAAGAATCCCGCTCGATGGATCGCCTGGGGAAGCGGGTTTTTAGTTCAGCGACCTTCTCAGTAAGGTCCCTCAAATATATGGCACACATTATTAGGATGCAGCGAGACCTTATCAAAGAGTACGCTGCTTCCCCCCCGGAGTCCATGTCGGTGGAGGACAAACAATTGTACTCCACTCGCATGGCCACTCTAAGATCTATATCGAATACTTCTATGCGGCTTTTGTCCCATGCCACAGAGGGAGCCGCTAGAGCCAGCAGAGCAGGCCTAGTCATGAGACACCAGGCCTGGCTCCGTCACGCGGAACCCTTCAAGGCATCATTTGCGAATGCCCCTTTTGATGGTTCTGCCTTATTTGGCAAGACCGTTCGTGAGACTTTAGTCCAGAGCGAAAAGGACGGGAAGACGTTGTCTGCTGTCGGAGTCCGCTTTTCTGCTCCCCAGAGGTCCTTCTCCAAGAACCAAAAGGGACAGAAAAAGATGTGGTTCCAGAAATCACAACATTCCCAGCCTGCTCCGGACAACCAGTCCTTCCGTGGCAGAAAAGGACAGGAAGGACGTCACCCTAGAGGCAGAGGGGGCCCAAAGAATTTTGGGTCCAGAGAAACCTTCTCTGATCGACCCACGCAGCAACTCTGAGGGGTTGCCCAACTGCTCCACTCTGGAGGCAGTCGGGGGGCGTTTCTCGAGGCACCTGGCAGCTTAGGAGTCCATCACATCAGATCGCTGGGTGCTTCGTATCATATCAAGAGGTTACCAAATTCCCCTGTTCCATGTCCCCAAAGTCAGAAACCTCCAAGATGTACCACCCGATCAGAGGGAGGTAGCAGCTGCAGAGATCTAGCAGCTACTAGAAAAAAGAGCCATCCAACCCGTCCCCCCAGACCAGTTCGGATTGGGTTTTTACTCCAGGTTCTTTCTGGTGCCAAAAACGACTGGGGACCTAAGGCCCATCCTCGACCTCTCCTGGTTGAACCTGTCCGTAACCAAAGAGAAATTCCGGATGGTCACTCTTCAATCCATCCTCCCCCTATTGCGGGAGAACGACTGGATGTGCTCAGTAGACCTCAAGGATGCGTACTACCACATCCTAATGGACAGACGATCCAGGAGGTTCCTCCGCTTCCGGCTGGGAGCCAGTCACTACCAGTTCAGGGTCCTTCCCTTTGGTCTCACCACAGCCCCCAGGGTGTTTACCAAAGTATTAGCAGTGATAGCGGCCCACCTGAGACTCCAGGGAATGCAGGTCTTTCCATACCTGGACAACTGGCTCCTAACCGCCCCGACAAGGCATCAACTCTACTCAGCCAGGGACTACTTCCTCCGGCTTGCTCCCCAGCTGGGCATCACGATCAATATGGACAAATCCTCTCTTGCTCCGACTCTGGCTCCTAACCGCCCCGACAAGGCATCAACTCTGCTCAGCCAGGGACTACTTCCTCCGGCTTGCTCCCCAGCTGGGCATCACGATCAATATGGACAAATCCTCTCTTGCTCCGACTCAGGTGATAGAGTTTATAAGTGCCAAGTTGGATACAAGAAACCTTCTAGCATTCCTGATGACAGAAAGACTTCAAAACCTGAGGCTTCATGTGCGGGCCATCCGCCAGTCAAAAGCTCCAGCGGCGGAATTGGTCCTGAGGGCTCTAGGCTCCATGGCGGCGGCAGTCACTCTTTTGCCATTGGCTCGCCTGAATATGAGAGTTCTGCAATGGACCCTTCAAGTCCAATGGTCCTTTCAACATTACTCCCTAAACCACCCTATTTCCATCAGCAGGGAGTGCAGGAGGGCTCTCTTATGGTGGCTCCAATCTCCGGACCTCTATATGGGACGTCCCTTCTCCACGCCCCCTCCTCTGACCACGGTGACCACGGACGCCTCTCAGCTCGGGTGGGAGGGGCATTGCTCAGGCAAGACGGTCCAAGGCACGTGGAACGACATAGAGACCTCTTTGCATATCAATGTCCTGGAGATGAGGGCGGTGCTGTTGGTGTTGCAAGCACTGCAGAGCCTTCTTCCAGTAGGAACTATTGCGATACAGACGGACAACATGTCAGTGGTCTGGAACATCAACAAACAGGGGGGAACCAGGCCCTATCCTCCCTGTCGAGAGGCCATGAGAGTGTGGGAATGGGCGATCTCTACCAACTGCTTTCTTGTTGCAATGCACATTCCGGGACGGTCCAACATACTGATGGACAGACTCAGCCACACCATCCTTTCCCCGTACGAGTGGTCTCTCAATCCCCAGGTAGCGAAATGGATTTTTGCCGTAATGGGGGCAACCCTGTTGCGATCTCTTCGCCTCTCCCTCAAATACGAAATGCAACAGCTTCTTCGCTCTAATTCCTCCCGTCGGGGAATCCCCGAGAGATGCTCTGGTGCATGCTTGGCCCCCCCCCCGGTCTACTTTATGCCTACCCTCCTCTACCCCTGATGCTGAAACTCATACAGAAAGCCAGTCGGTTGGGGAGCAGAATGATCCTCATTACCCCATTCTGGCCTCGTCAAACGTGGTTCCCTTACCTGTGGTCTCATCTGGTAAATCCTCCATGGATTCTGGATCCCCTTCCGGATCTAATATCTCACCCCCTAGGTCTCCCGATCCCGAACCTGGACAACCTCAAGCTGACAGCTTGGTTGCTCCAGTTCTACTCCTAGTCAGGACTCCCGGTATCTCTTCCCCAGTTAAAGCCATCCTAGTAGCAGCACATAAACCCTCCACTAGGAAAGTCTATCGTAGTAAGTGGAAGCGCTTCTCCATCTGGGCAGGGCATCATAACTTAAACCCCTTCACAGCCCTGTTGCTGTCTGTCCTAGAGTTCCTTACAAGCCTGTTTCATCAGGGGGCTAGCTGCTCTACGGTCAAGGTTCAACTAGCAGCTATTTCTCATTACCATGTGGGGCATGAGTCAGGCCCTTTGATTACAGCAAAGTTGTGCAAAACCTTCCTCAAGGGTACTTTCCTGCTCAGACCTCCTGTCAAGGAAGTTGTACCCCCTTGGGATTTATGTTTAGTTCTACAGGCCTTGACAGCTCCCCCTTTTGAACCTGCTGCTTCGGTCGATCTTAAGTACCTCTCCTGGAAAACGGCGTTCCTGGTCGCGGTCACTTCAGCGAAAAGAGTTTCCGAGCTTCAGGCCCTTTGTGTAAAACCCCCGTACTTGGTCTTTCACCAGGATAGAGTGTACCTCAGGACCAATCCCTCCTTTCTCCCTAAGGTGGCTTCAGAGGCTAATATCAGTCAGTCCATTAACCTGCCAGTCTTCTTCCCTAAGTATCAGAATAAAGGAGAATACAAGCTTCATTCGTTAGATGTGCATAGACAGCTGCGCTTCTACATTCATAGGACTACTGGTCATAGACAATCCGACCAGTTGTTCATCTCCTTTACCAAATTTAACCTAGGTAAATCTGTCTCTAAGACCACTTTGTCACGATGGATCTCAGTGTATTCTTTTGGCCTGTGAAAGTTCTGGGAGGCCCGCACCTCAGGGAGTCCGGGCGCACTCTACTTGCTCTATATCTACCTCTGCTGCCTTTAGGTCTAGAGTCTCTCTAGATGATATTTGTTCTGCGGCCACTTGGGCCTCATCTCATACCTTTATCAACCATTATAAGCTGGACATTATCTCCAGAGGGAGAGCATCCTTTGGCTCCGCAGTGCTTCGGAACATCCTTCCATGATGGCCGCCCAAGATTCAGGTAGCTGGGGACTCTGTCCCAAAGGTTGCTGACAAATAACTTCTTAATCTGAAGTAGGTACTTTATGTACTCACTATAACGTTGAATCTGAGTAGGTAACTTCATTTGTCTGCAACCATCTCCCCCTCCTTCCCCCTGGCCTGCAGAAATTAGTCTCTGTATGTCCTTTGTCCTTAGTTCCCTTCGGGACTTATGTAGCTTTAGCTGCTTTTATAGGGCAAACTTGATCTGAGGTCAGTCAGGGTTGGCAGGGGATTATGGGTAAGGGGAGGAGCTAGGAGCTCGGATCTTAAAGCTATGTATAAGTTGCTGGCTCGGATCCGAGATCGGATCCAAGACCCAAAGGTTGCAGACAAATGAAGTTACCTACTCAGATGGAAAGTTATGGTGAGTACATAACTTCTTATTCTGACCATAGGTTCATAGGTTGGTACTAGGCTATCAGCCCTAGGGCCTATACAAGCCTAGCCATAACAATTCCCTTGCTATTTCTTCCCACACTATTTACTTCCCTGGACCCCTGTCTAGCAGGGCGACTGACGTGATCCCCGGGGTGAATTTCCTTTCTCCCATCCAATCGTCAAGGTTCCTTTTGAAGAGGACCAAAGAGGCACTCTGCTTGACATGTATGGGCAATCTGTTCCAGAGTCTGGGGAGTCTCTGGGTCAGGAACCTATCCCTCCAGCATGTTTTGTTTATTGTGATGACAAGGTTTAGATCCCTGGAGAGTGTGGCTCTGAGGGATTGGGATTTCTTTAAGTGTAGCATGTCCAACAGCTCTGGGTTTGACATGGCCTTATATGTTAAGCAGAGATCGCCTCTGAGTAGACGATATGCGACAGAGTATAGTTGGAGTTTTTTAAGGTGGTCAGCGTAGGGCATCTGCTTTAGGCCTGTGATTCTTTTAGTGAGGTATTTCTGTGGCCTTTCCAGTTGTTGCAGATGTCTTGAGAAGTACATACCAAACGGGGCATTGTATTCTATAATGGGTCTAATGAAGGATGAGTACAGTGGGACAATGACCTCCTTTTTTCTGGATGAAAAGCCCTTAGTGATGAGGTGTGCCACATAGAAGGATTTCCTGACTGTTGTGGCGATGTGGTTATCGAAGGTGAGACCACTGTCCACCTGTGTCCCCAAGTCTCTTATCAAACTTTCGGTGTTTAGTATACTGCCACCTATATGGTAATTCACGGATACATGTTTTTTCCCAAAGGGGATAACTATACATTTCTTGGCATTGAGCTTGAGCCCATGGCTCTGGCACCAAGCATCTGTTTTTGTAAGGCCCTTTTGTAGAGTATCCACATCATTTGTGGATTCAATAATGGATCCTAGTTTGCAGTCATCTGCAAACTTTGTTATCCAGATCTGAAGAATCTTCAACTTCTAATTTAGTAATATCTGCTCTGTCAGTTGTTACAAAGAATGATCTTCATCACCATTAGTCTTGTTAGTCCCAGTGTTTTCATTGCTTGTTACATTTGCAAGCATTCAGTTCTCATCTGGCTTTGTGCAGCCACAGCTTGAGCCACGTTGTCAACTTTTGTCTTTCTCCTCTTTTTTTTTTTTCTTACAGTAATGTTATTCAGTCCTTCTGTGTTCAATTTTGATTTATTCCTTACCTGCACCTTGCCTCTTTTTTCTGCATTCTCTTTTGTAAAACTGATGCCCTTTTCTGTAGACTGAAGGTTTTTTGGTAGAAAAATTTCATTATTCTGTGTATTTTGTAACACAGCAGTGTCCTTTTTAGTACTCCAGTCTTCCAGTGAATCTTTATTACAGGTCTCCAAATCCACTAACAAAGCTGGTGACTCTTTCTACTACATCTCCAAGATGTGGAATACTTTCCCTCGGCCCATCATAACCACTGCCGACCCAACTTGTTTCAAAAAAACTTCTAAAAGACTTCCTCAGTAAAAACTGGCTCTGCTCCTGTACCAGTTCTGGCTAAATCCTTCCCATTGTCCAGCATCTCAACTTACTCTTCTCTCATCCCTTGTCCACCATATCTATTTCTAACTTACTTACTTAATACTTTACCTGTTATCCTCCCCGTCTATTCCTTTACAATTCATCCTTCTAACTTCTCTTCACTTGCTACCCTCTTTCTAGTACATACTAACTCCCACTGTCCCCTCACCTATTTACCTTAAATTGCATTTATTTCTGTCCCCCTCTCCTGTTTGTCTTCCTCCTTCATCTGTTCTCTTCTCTACTGACTCTTCCCTTCCCTAGTGTACTGTTTAGTTTACTTCTCTGCAATGATAATTACTCTAGTTACGTATCATACATTTGGAGATCATGCCTCTCTCCTATCTGAAGTCTATTTACTTAACACCTCCATAGATGTAATTATTGATTGTGTTCTTACCTGATTTTTTCCAGGTAAATAGTTGTAAAATAAATAAATAATAAATAGTTGTGTTTGTGTGTGTGTAGCATTAGACATTTTACATCTTACTGGTGTACTGCACATTTTCTGAAAACATGGTGTGCATAGTTCGCTGAATAATAACTTAAGGAGACACTTCTGTGCAGAGGGGTCAGAAGGCTGAAGGAGTAGAAGACAAATGGGCAAAACTGCAGTCTTCTTGAGTTTTCATTGATTGGGTTGAGGACCATGCAGAATTGGTGCTGTTAGTGTCGGTGTGTTACTCTCACTGGTTCTGTACAGAGGGAAGTAACTGGAAGCTTATGTTGTATTGGAATACAAGAGACTCGTTCACAGGGACTAGCATGAAGATCCATGGTGGTCTGTTTTGACCCAGCATCCTGCCTTTATAATAGAATAGTTTAAGATAATTATTTTTTGATTGGTATTAAGGCTTTGTTGTATTGATTTGTATATTGCCTGGTTCTCTTTATTTCTGTGATGTGTTTAAATGCTAAGATGTGTTTTTAATTATTCCGTTCTCTCACTGGATTAACATTTATGAAAAATTTAAAATAATATTTTGTTAGTGTGTTTTTATTTGCCATTTCTTCTTGTTTTAATAGTTGCTAAAATTTTATAAATGTTTGGCTGAGTTCTCAGACGTAGTTAAGGAAATGATAGGAGATGTGTTAAATACAGCAGTGGTGACTGCCTTTGGTTTACACTTATGCTAAGGAGAGAGACCTTTCTTTATTTAAAGGTGCGTAGGTAAGTACTAGGCTAGCTGCCCTTGCAGGCCATTTTAAGCCTAGCCAGTTTCCTTTTTTGTGCTCGAAATAACCTATTCCAGTTTGGCTATAGATTGGACTTACTCTTCCTGTGGTCAGTAATTATTTATTACCCCTAATGAGAATAACTGGGATCATACCATATATAATTTGAGGGGACCTGTCCATGTGATAAAGCAATTAGGAACTGGCTCCGTCCTTTAGTTGTACTGGGGGGGTCCTGTGGAAAATTTTCTGTTTCCCATCTGTAGATGCAAGTTGCACTTGAATATGGACAGGGATGGTCTTTGTTTTATGTGGATGGGGAGTTTGTTTCAGAGTAGACTTACAGTAACTCACTATTGTGTAGATTGTGTGTTTGTTTAAAGAGTCAATCATAATTCAGATAGTGCTGCAGCCAAAGTTTTGGTTTTCACTGTGTCCCTTGAATTTCTTTTCAGTCCTGCTGCCTCATGCTTGCATTCATGAAATGGAGATAAAGGGTGAAACTTGGAATGTTGAACCTGTTTCATGCAACAACTGACTCGGATCCTGTTCAGGTGGTTAGAAGCAGAAAGCAACCTTTTCAGAGTAGAAAACATTCTACACAGAATCCTTCCTTTTGCATGCAGTCATTCTACTACATACCTTATAGGAGGGGAGGGGGTCATTTTCATTTCAGAGGAAAGCCAATTAAACTGGCCAGCATTTGCAGAGCAGAACAAATTCTATGCAGGTAAATTGATCTTCCCCCAGCCCTGCCCTGCATCTCATTATAGGGACATGCACATTGTATCCCTTTGTAATGATATGTTCCACATATATGAACAGTACCTTCAAGACAAACTGGAAAACTGTTGCCATGGATCTATGGTTGAAAGAGATGGTGCAGGTAGGTACAAGGTAGAGGATTTGACCGCCCTTGCCCCTTTCCCATTCCAAAAATATGTGTAGCAGTTCTGGTTTTAGCTAGCCCTATTTTAGAAGTGAGGCTTAAAAAAAGCTATAGAATTACCTTCTTGTTTCAAGAGATTTTATTTATTTACTGGGAAAGTCAGACTGGGCCAGAAGCCCATTTTCAGCTGAGGCCCGGGGAGAAAAGCTCCACAGAAATATAAGCAAAACACAATAATTAGATATTACAGTAGTTTACATATAGTAAGATGCAGAATACACATCATCTAGTTAGTCTATACAAAGTAGTATTCAGTACCATTTTCTAGTAGATACTGGTTCAAAAAGAAAAACACAAGCATTTCAGTAAAGATCACTGAGAAAAATAAAATTGGTACTGTATACATATTAAATAATAGTTATGAACAAATTAGATTTCCTTTATAATTATTTTAAGTAGTAATAACACTGAGGAGAGAGGGAGAAAATGAAGTAAGGAGTAGACAGTGTGTTAAGAGAGTTATAGATATCTTCTCAGTTAGGTTTGGTGCAGGAGCAGTGCCAGTTTTTGAATAGATGTTCAAATAGTCGTTTGAAATTGGCAGTTTCAGGTGTGTTTTGTAGGGTATGGGGTAGAGAGTTCCATAATTTGGCTATCTGATCTGAGAATAGGGCTTCACTGTGAGTGTCATCCTTGTTTGCTGTGAAAATGTTTCTGTCTGCAGATCTTAGACTTCATAGGCATGAGTAGGGAACAACAAGTTCCTTGAGGGATGGGCAGTTAGGATGAAAGATGATAATGTGTGTGAATTTAAGTTGGTAGAGATGGAGAAGGTTAGGTAGCTCGAGCCAATTTATTTTATGTAGAGCAATACAATGGTGGTTTTGGTGAGGATGGTTGTCTGTGAAGTGGGCTATTTTGTTGTAGCAAGTTTCCAATTTGGTTAAGTCTGATCTTTTAAAGTTGGTAAAGAGGAGGAAGCATATAGGATTGTAGAGAGGAAGAAGAATCTGGATATGGCTAGTCTGGTATTGTCAGTGAGGAATGGCTTGCTTCTGTACTGTGAGCCATGTTTGACATGAACTCTCTTAATTGTGATGGCTCTGTGTCAGATTTCATGCCTTCTCAACAAAAGCTTTTTTTTCCAAGTACATTGCTGGGATTGGTCCTGTTCATGGGTAAAATTAGTGGTACGCTGCTGCTTTCCCCCATGGTAGCAGACAAAGCTACCTTGATGCCAAGGTGCTTTTTTTTTGCTTTCTGGATTACTGGTACAAGCATTAATGATGATGATACTGCTGGTAACATTTCACATGAAAGAGGTTCATCATTACCACGTTCTTGGAAGTAGTCCACTCCTTGGACATGGAAATTCCACGTATCTATTCTCTCCTCAAAGAATTGAAGTGTTTGAAAGATGCACTTCAAAGAAGAGAAGGAATGGAGTGGCTTTTATTCTTCCCAGGTCACATGAAAGTTGCTTTGGACTCTGGTCAGTGACCAGAGTTGAGGTCAGTAAGGATGCTGAGCTAGTGGTGAACATTTCAAGCCAAACTACATGAAATCTAAAGAAAGCTCTAGAAACTCTTTTTAATCTATTTAATAACAGTGTGCACAGAGGTTCTTCAGATGTGTCAAATGGTATCACTGTAGCATGGTTCATAAACAAGAGAGTTGGGACTTGTTCTTAACAACTGTGTAGAGCATAAGTTTGAGATTTACTTCAGTACTATCCATCTTCCAGGAGACTGCACTTCTTTTTGCAACTTTTAGTTACAGGCTCACATAGATCTTGAATGGCCCTTAAATTGTCAGGTCTTCTTTCATCTGATAAACGTGTAGAGGACTCCATTTACAAACCTGTTTGTCTCACCTCTGAATGATCAACTTTCAGTCTGATGTTGTCATTTTCATTCCTTCTCGAAGTGTAGGATTCAGATCCGACCTTGGATCTGACTCGCCGTTTTCCAAGCTCAAGATTTGATGCTCCAGCTCCTCCTTTCCATCCCATAATGCCTCCTTCTCCCAGAATACCTCAGATCTTGTTTGCAGCTCACCAAAGAAGCATCGGGATTGAGTTGCTCCAGTGTCGTCATTAAAGTTCTGAAAGTCAGCTGCTGCCATTCCTTTCATTGCTGTTCCTTCCTCTCCTCCATTACCTCCTGTGACATCGCCATGCTGGGCCAGTAATCAAGGAATCTGAATCCTCACCACTGACGGAGAGAGACATTCACTTGGAATACAAATGGATAAGCTCAGTATTTCCAGATACAGACCTCTTTAAGAGCACCCAGGGTACATGCTCGTTCCGGGGCCTGGTTCCTCTCTATATCTGTCCAGACCCCCAGTAAGACTCCCCACTGGCACAGCTTAGAGTTGAGTTCTTAGCTGTTGTTCCAAGCTAGGTCCTTCCACACCCTTTGTGTGAAACCAGTGTTGTGTCCCTGCTCTAAGCAGCTGACACGCACACACTCTGAGATTTGATTTGCACGCACGGACACACACACACACACACACACACGCACACACACACACACACACACACACACACACACACACACACACACACACACCTGGGAAAGGCTGGCACAGATTCATCTGCTGTGTTCCCTTCAGCCCAGACTGTAAGGTAGTTATCACTGCCACCACAACCCCTGCCAGCTACCTTAAGGCTCTTAGAAGGGTACCCAATTGTACCTAGTGCAATTAATATTAATACAAATGGTAATATTGACCAAACGGCAAGGCTTTCAGCAGTGGCCAAAGTTATCACCAAATAAATATATGCAAATATTCTCAAAGCTTAAATATTTTCTGGAAAGGTCTAGCCACAGTGAAAAGTTTAAATATATTTAGAACATGAAAATATTAAATATCTGTTTAAAGTAAACACCAGAGTTTCACTCACAGGGAATGTTAAAAGTAAGTAAATAATGTGGGAAGGAATAGCCAGGGAATTGTTATGGCTAGGCTTGTATAGGCCCTAGGGCCGATAGCCTAGTACCAACATATGAACCTATAACGCAGATGGAAAGTTTCACACTGTTATAGAAAAACAGTATTTAGCTAATCTCACTAACTATTACTGATTGACTAAAAGAGTTACTGTTCCTACTTACAAAGTAGAGCAAGGCAAGATGGGTGAGTTTTCCTTGTTGTCAGATCCAAGACAGAATACAGAATGATGCTGAGACTTCAGTCTCCTGTAATATTAAAACATTTCTGTACAGAATGACATCACAAACATCTGGTCATCTGATTCTCTTTCCCACATTATCCCCTATCGGTCGAAGTTACCAGGGTTTAGCCACTTATGTGTTACCATACTTGCAAATAGAGCTTTGCTCAGATGTGGTGCAACTGATGGAAGTCATAAAACCATACTATTTCAGTCTTCCTACAGGAGCTACCAACTGTCCTCTAGCACAGACATTGTGTCTCTGACTCCATTCAAAACAGTGGGATAAAATCCTTATGGCTCAACCCATAAAGTAATTTAATTTCAAGAATATTTTGCAAAGTCAGGTGGATTAAGATTAACCTCTTCACTTCCAGTATATGCTGTTACAACGTATACATTTAAAAAGTTACAGTAATGCATGTACATCTCTTTTCCTTCCAACAGGGCACACTGATACATTTTAACACAAGCAAACTTCACAGATGCATTTTCAGCATAAGCATCTTTACAAATCAGTTTGTTATAGAAATGATATAATTATTTGCAAAATTCCAGCTACCCATGCTGGCATATGTTACAAATCCACTTGCCTATTTCTCATGGCATGGCTGGCAGTACCTCCTATCGTCACACCCCTGGTTCCCAAATTCCTTCAGAAAGCTCATCGGATGAAGAGTAAAGTAATCCTCATTGCTCCTTTCTGGACTCGTCAGGTTTGTTTCACCTTTCTTTGGTCTCATCCACTTTGTCTACCACGGACTCTGGAACTTCTTCAGACCTGTTGTCCCAGCTATCGGGACAGACTCATCCAAACCTTCAAGGTTTAAAATTGACTGCATGGTTTCTCCACTTCCAGTTATGGCTAGACATTCCAGGCTTTCATCCCCAGTCCGACAGATCCTGATTTCTGCTCACAAACCTTCTACTATTAAGATATATAAGAGCAAATGGAAAAGGTTCTCTGGGCTCAGCAGAAGTTGATAGATCTTTTTACAGTTCCTGTTCCTGTGATTTTAGACTTCCTGGTCCTTCTCTTTCAGAACGGAGCCAGCTACTCCATGGTGAAGGTTAGGTTGGCACCCATTTCGCATTTCCACATTGGGGAAAGCTCTGCTACCCAAGCGTCTTCCAAACTATGTAAGTTTTTTCTTAAAAGGCACCTTTTTACTCCACCTCCCAGTCAATGAGCCAACCCCTCCTTGGGATCTTGCTTTGATTCTGCAAACCTTGGTTCTTCCTCCATTTGAACCAGCAGCTAAAGTGGATCTGAAGATGTTCATCATGTTGCACTGCTGCAGTCATCACACTTGGGTTATCCTGCCGTCAGGCGGTCCCGCAGTCGGCCAGAGTTCCAAAGTTTTGGTCCGGCATCGGTTGCTGTCGCTTCTTCCCTGACGTCAGTGTGCCGGGGGTATACAAGAGGCATCCGACGCCATTTTCTTCAGTCTTTCTTGCCGCGCGGTGCCCGAAGCAGAAGCAGTTCGCAAGTGCCAGTCGGCCAACTCCTGAGATTTTCAAATCGAATTTCAGACCGAAGTCTTCAATAAAGCTAAGTACCCAGTTGGGGAACCTTTTCTTCACTCAGTCCGATGTCAGAAAAAGTTAACAATTGCATTTCTTGTGGGAAGCAAATACCTCATAAGGACTTTCATTCTTATTGTATTCCTTGCGTAGGCCCAGACCACGACGTCACAGGTTGTCGGTTTTGTGCTAGGTTTAACAAACGAACTATAAAACCTCAGTTTGATTTCGCCCAATATTATTTTGGTAGGAAATTTAATTATACCATGCCGTCGGAGCAACCGACGACCAGAATGCATAAACAACTCAAAGATAAGGACAGGCAGCCGAGACCCAAACCAGATTCTGAGGCCTCTGCTAGGCCACTCGCCGGTTCTCCGGTTTTCAGTGAGGCACCTACGCAGCCCCTGACGACCGCTGATTCAGAACCCCAGGCGGCATCCGATTCCCAAGAGGAGATTGCTAGGCCTCCACAACTTTTATCTTTAGGCCCTTCCGACTCCATGGCTGAAGGAGATTCCGGTGCAGTTGAAACGCCTTCAGTTGCAGAAGGTGTCTTCAGACCGACTACACTCACTATTAAATCCTATGCAAAGCTGAAAACTCCTTTTAAAGCAAAGAAGACTGTACAGCAGTCTCCAGTACAAGGCCCCATGCCTAAGAAACAGATGCTTAAGATGGCTGAGGACTTAATTACCCTAATCAGGGGTTCCCATCCCCCTCCTGATAAAAGGCCTAGACAGGAGGAGGACTACGCTTCCTCTGACCAGGTTTCAATTTCCTCAGATTCTTCTGAGGAACAAGAATATTCTTTTCCCCCTTATGAAGACTCTGATGCTGAAGAGTCTATTCCTTCAGCATCTCCCCCAGAAAACTACTCTTTTGGGGAAACTTTACATGCCATGAGGGAATATTTCCACTGGGAAGGCCAGGATTATTCTGATTCTCAGAAAATGCTCTGAGAGTTCCTTTTACTACCCCAGCATAGACCACTTGCTATTCCACCAGTGTTAGACATTGTGGATGATGTTTATTCAGAATCTAACCTTAACCCAGATTCACTACCTCCTGCACCAGCCAAACCAGACAGATACTGCAGAGTCCCTGACTCACACAAATTCCTATCTAAAAGCCCTGTTGCTGACCCAGAAACCATTTCCCAGGGTCCCAAATGGGTTAAGGCCTCTATTGCTAAAAAATCCTGTATCTTCTGAAAGGGATTCTAGAGCACTAGACAGATGGAGAAAGAAAATATATACCTCAGCTACTGTAGCTATGAGGGCCTTAAATTGCCAGGTTCACATGCGGAAATATCAACAATATTTGATGTCTCAATTAAAACAAAAAATGATCACACATACAGAGCAGCCTGAGTACAAGGAAATGCAAGATTTGTTGCATGCAGCTGAACAAGTGGGAAAACATACTTTGCAATGTGGATTTGATTCATTGGAAGCTTCTTGTAGAGCAGCAGTGACAGGGTCTGTCATACGTAGGCATGCATGTTTAAAAGAACAAACTTTACCTGATCATGTAAAAGCAAAGTTATTGGATGCTCCTTTACAGCAGGATGTTTTATTTGGTATAAAAGCAGAATAGGTTTTAAAGAAAATGGAGGATAAGGCAAAATCTATGCAGACGGTCAAGGATTTTTTGCAGGTTCAACTGCCTCGTTTCAGCAGAAATTGGCCAACCAAAAACTGGTCCTTTCCAGCTTCTGACAGACCACAGAGGGGCAAATACAGATGCCCAAGGGGCAGAGGTCAGTCACAAGGCTCTTACAAGCCTCGACAATGGGGTGCCATAACCCAGAAAGGAGGAGAAGACAGGTCTCAAACTAGATACAGATTCCACTTTCACACTTTACCAAGGATAAAAGGAATGCCAAACCTGCCACCAAATCAATGGGCAGAGGCTCAAAAACAAATTACAGCTCTTGTGGACATGAGAGACATTCAACAGGTTCCTACACAGGAGCAGGGACAAGGATTTTACTCAAGACTCTTTCTAGTTCCCTGAAAGGACAAAGCTTGGAGACCCATTCTGGACCTCTCAATTCTAAACACATATCTCGAAGTACCCAAATTCAAGATGCTAACACTACAGCAACTTCTTACCATGCTGGGCAAGAAGGCTTGGCTAGTAACGTTGGACCTCAAGGAGGCATACCTGCATGTCTCTATCAAACAAAATTGCAGAAGATACCTCCGATTTCTAGCAGGTTCAACCCATTTCCAATTCTCTGCACTGCCCTTTGGCTTATCTACTGCGCCCAGGGTCTTCACAAAATGCCTGGCACCAGTAATTGCATACTGCAGACAAAGAGGAATTCAAATCTATCCATATCTGGACGACTGCCTTATTCAAGCAGAAAGTAAGGACATTCTTTTAAACCATCTGGCATTTGTCAAAAACCTATTAAGATGTCCTTCAAGGATGCATCTGCAGTCCTTACAAATGGGTTGTCCTGTCGTCAGGCAGCCCTTCGGTCGGCCGGATTCCAAAGTCTGGGTCTGGCCTCGGCTGGTGTCGCACTTCACCCGACGTCATAGCTGCAGTTATTCGGGTATAAAGGCATCAGCCGACGCCATTTTCCTCAGTCTTTCTTGCCGTGGCGCCGAAGCAGAAGCTGTTCGCAAGTGCGGTCGGTCAGATCCAGAGATTACTACTACCGAATACTACTTGAAGACTTCTAAAAGCTAAGTACCCGTTGGGGACTCTTTCTTGCCTCAGCCGATGTCAGAGAAAGTGAATAACTGTTTATCTTGTGGGAAACAAATACCTCATAAAGATTTCCACTCCTACTGTATACATTGTTTAGGCCCAGACCACGACGTAGCAGCTTGTCTAGCCTGCTCTTCTTTTAACCGACGGATGCTTAGACGTCGGTCGGAGTTTGCTGAACAAATTTTCTGCTCTGATTTTGCCTATATTATGCCGTCGGATCCTCCGACAACGCAAATTTCCAAAAAACGAAAAGAAAAGGACCGACACTCGCGGTCCGCGGTCTCGGCCGAAACCGCGATTAAGCAAACCGCGAGTGTCTCTGTTTCGGCCGAAACCGAGCAAGCGGTTCTTTCTCCAGCCGAAACCTTGCCTTCTACCGAGGCCTCCTCTAACCTGGTAGAATCTGCTTCTGAAATCCAGCCTTCTGTTGCGGTTTCTCAGGAATTATCAGACACAATTCCCCTGGATATTTCAACCCCTGCACGTGGAGCTGCTAGGCCTCCTGCAGCTATGTCTATCAAGGCCTTTGCCAGGGCTAAAGCAGCCAAGGCTTCCAAAACTGTGCCTGCCAAGCCCCCCTCACACAGGCCCAGCACTAGCTCTCATATGCTATCTTTGGCTGAGGATTTAATTTCTTTAATTCGTGGATCCCAGCCTCATCCAGACAGGTCCTCTCTCCCACCTCCAGAAAAGAGACCTAGAGCAGAGCCCCCTGAACCAGTATACACTGATGGTTCCTCTGATGAATCAGAACATACAGACCTTCCTGAGGCTTCTTATTCTCCTTACGAAGACTCTGATGCTGAAGAGTCCATTCCTTCAGCCTCTCCACCTGAGGAATTTTCCTTTGGGGAAACCTTGCATGCTATGAGGGAACAATTTCAGTGGCAGGGCCAAGATTTCTCAGACTCCAGGAAAAGGCTTAGAACCTTTCTACATTTGCCACAACATAGGCCTTTAGCTATACCTCCAGTTCTTTCTGTTGTAGATGATGCATTTAATGATGCTTGTACTGCTCCTGATTCATTACCTCCGGCTCCTGCTAAGCCCGATAGGTTCTACAGGGTCCCGGACACTCATCACCATTTATACAAGGCTCCTTTTGCAGATCCAGAGACCATCGCCCAGGGCCCTAAAGCTGTAGCTGCTACTTCTACTAAAAACCCCCTCCCCTCTGAAATCGAATCCAGATCCTTAGAGAGATGGGGTAAAAAAGTTTACCCTTCTGCTACCTTGTCAGCTAGGGCTTTAAACTGCCAATTTCATATGATTCAATATCAAGAGTTTATGCTTGACCAGTTAACTAAAAAGCTTTCCTCTGAAGAATCTTTAGATAAAAAATATGTTCAGGAAATGGTACATAACATACAGCAGGTTAGTAACCATTCTTTAAAATGTGGCTATGATGCACTGGAGGCTTCCTTTAGATCAGCCATGACTGGCACAGTTATCAGGAGACATGCATGGTTGAAAGAACAGGCATTACCAGACCATGTCAAATCAAAGCTTTTGGATGCACCCATGGACAAGGTCAATTTATTTGGTTCCTCTGCTCAGCAGGTGCTAAAAAAGATGGAAGAGAAGGCGAAATCTGTACAAACGGTGAAAGATTTCTTACAGGTTCAACCTCCAAGGTTTAGCAGGAACTGGCCCCCCAAAAATTGGTCCTTTCCGGACTCCTCCAAGCCTCAGAGGGGCAGGAATAGGCGTTCAAGAGGCAGAAACCAATCCAGGGGTGCTTACAGGGGATGCCAATGGCAAGGTAACAACCAGCGAGGCACGGACGCAGCCACCACCTCTACAACAACTCAATCACAGTGACTTGACAGTGGCACTGCCTACCAGGGAACAACTAGAAGCACCCTTAGGCGGAAAACTAACCTTATTCTCCAAAAACTGGCATTGCATCACAAGGGAAAAATGGGTTTTGCAAACTATAGACCAAGGTTACAGGTTCCATTTCCATACTCTACCAGGGAAGAGAGGAATGCCAAACCTACCACCTTCTCAAAGGACAGAAGCTTTAAAACAAATATCTCAGCTATTAAGAATGAGAGCTGTGGAAAAGGTACCATCTATGGAGCAAGGAAAGGGATTTTACTCCAGACTCTTCCTGGTACCAAGAAAAGAAAACAAATGGAGACCCATTCTAGACCTGTCCGCTTTAAACTCTTTCCTTATTGTTCCAAAATTCAAAATGCTGACCCTACAGCAGCTTCTTCCCATGCTGGGCAAGGAGTCTTGGCTGGTAACTCTAGATCTCAAGGAGGCATACCTGCACGTCCCCATAAGACCAATTTGCAGACGATACCTCAGATTTCTTGCAGGATCAGAGCATTATCAATTTTCAGCATTGCCCTTTGGCTTATCTACTGCGCCCAGCGTGTTCACGAAATGCCTGGCATCAGTAATTGCTCATTGCAGACTTCAGGGAATCCAAATTTATCCCTACCTGGACGACTGCCTGATTCAAGCGGACAACAAAAGCAAGCTAGCAGAAGACTTACAAAGAGTCATTTACCTGCTGCAAGCCTTGGGATATACAGTCAATATAAAAAAGTCAAGGCTGATTCCATCCCAAAGAATAACCTTTCTGGGTGCAGAGCTGGACACATCGAAACAAATGACATTCCAAACTGCAGAAAAGAAAGAGCAACTACCTCTCTACTTCTTGGCACTAACAAAGCAGAACCACCTAACTGCAAGAAAAGTACTGCAAGCTCTAGGCTTCATGGCATCCTGCATAATTCTGGTCCCTCATGCCAGACTGCATATGAGAAAGCTACAGTGGTACCTAAGAAATTTGTGGTCCCAACACAAGCACAGCCTAGAAACCAAAATCCCAATAATCCCATGCCTGAAACAAGAGTTCCTATGGTGGGCTCAGGCCTGTCAATCAAACACAAGATTGCCCTTCTGCAACAGCCAACCAAGCCAAACCATCACGACAGATGCCTCAGACCTCGGTTGGGGGGCACACATGCAGGGCAAGTGCATACAAGGCTTATGGACTCAAGACCAGCTGCCTACACATAAATCTAAAGGAAATGCTGGCAGTAAAATTGGCAATCCAGTCATTCAGACCATTTCTCCAAGAAGGTCAGTTGATGATAAGGACAGACAACACCACAGTTATGTGGTACATCAACAAACAGGGAGGCACCCATTCATATCCTCTATGCCGGCTGGCACTGGACCTATGGGATGTGGCCTTGAGCTACAACATTCAGTTACAAGCAATTTTTGTACCGGAAAAGAAAACATTCTAGCAGACATATTAAGCAGAACAACCACAGATGCCCACGAATGGATGCTTCATCCGGACATCTTCAAAGCCATCACAAGGGAATGGGGATTACCACAAATAGACTTGTTTGCATCCCCATTCAATCACCAGCTAAAGAAATTCTGCACAAGGACGTACCACCCACTTGCTTGGAAGGTGGACTGCCTATCTTTCAGTTGGAAGAACCTGACCGCATACGCAGTTCCACCACTTCCTTTGATGCACAAGGTGCTTCTGAAGATCAAAGAGGACCGCCCAAGGATCATTCTGATAGCTCCAGACTGGCCAAGACAACATTGGTACCCATTGCTGAGGAGCATGTCTCGGGAACAAATATGGACACTTCCCTGATCCCATTACTGTTAACACAGAACAACTACAACATCCTGCATCCAAACCTGAAAACTCTGCAGCTAACTGCCTGGAACATTACATAACAGCAATTAACCCAAATTTATCCCAAAGGGTTAAAGACATAATCCTGGAGGCTCGCAGACCTTCAACAAGAAAGAATTATGCAGCAAAATGGAAAAGATATCTCATTTGGAGTACTGCAAAGGGAGAAGATGTGACTCTGGTAAACATGGCCAACATCTTGGAGTACTTGGCAGAGCTCTTCCACACAGGCCTGTCCTATTCTTCCATCAAGATACATGCATCAGCTATTTCAGCACAATACAGCTTGGATCCTCCTGTCTTCTCTCATCCCCTGCTCAGACAGTTTCTGAGAGGAATTAAAATGTAAAACCTCCCAGGAAACCACCATTGCCAGCATGGGACTTGAACTTTGTGCTAGAAAAATTGACACTTCCTCCTTTCGAGCCAGCAGCAACAGCAGAATTACAATACTTATCCTGGAAGACTGCTTTCCTGCTGGCAATTACTTCAGCAAGAAGGGTCTCTGAACTACAGGCATTAATGGCAGTGCAACCCTTCCTGATCTTCCATCAAGATAGAGTGTCCATGAGAACAAATCCTACATTTATGCCTAAGGTGGTATCCAGAGTGTCATTAAATCAGGCTATCCACCTACCTACATTCTTCCCAAACCCACAAAACAGGGGAGAAAGACTTTTGCATACCTTGGATGTACACAGACAGTTACGCTACTACCTGGACAGGACTAAGTCCAATAGAAAAACTGACCAGCTTCTGGTAGCATATGCCACAGGAAAGGAAGGAAAACCAATTTCAAAACAGACAATCTCCAAATGGATAGGAAATTGCATTAGATTCTGTTACTCCTACCATGGAAAGAAAACTCCAGGGAACATCAGGCCTCACTCCACAAGGGCTACAGCCACTACCACAGCTTTCTTACGAGGAGTGGCTACCAAGGACATTATAGAGGCTGCTACTTGGACCTCCGTGCATACATTTGCCAAGCATTACAATTTACCTTTATACTCTAGATCCCGAGCAGGTTTTGCCACTGCTGTTTTGCAAGGGATCCTAGCTACACCATAATCTCTACTCTTTCCTCCTCCTCTTGTTTAGCTATGGTATTCTACCCATTTGTAAGGACTGCAGATGCATCCTTGAAGGACATAGTACAGTTTTGTACCTACCATAAATGTAGATGTCCGATAGGAATGCATCTGCAGTCAGGATTACCCACCCACCTTCCCCTCTGAGGTACTCCTAGGGTATTTGCCAGCCTTCAGCTAGCTTGGGGGGGATCTATTATGGTGTATTTGTTTGTATATATGTACATACATGCTTATTTTTTGTTTGCTCTCTACTATTTGGAATCATTGGCATTTATCCAAATTTAGCCTTCCAAGAGGGCACCTGGCATCTGGGGCAAGAAACACTGAGGAAAATGGCGTCGGCTGATGCCTTTATACCCGAATAACTGCAGCTATGACGTCGGGTGAAGTGCGACACCAGCCGAGGCCAGACCCAGACTTTGGAATCCGGCCGACCGAAGGGCTGCCTGACGACAGGACAACCCATTTGTAAGGACTGCAGATGCATTCCTATCGGACATTTACATTTATGGTAGGTACAAAACTGTACTTTGCCTAGGGTACACAGTAAACGAAAAGAAGTCAAAATTAGTGCCCTCACAAGACATAATATTCCTGGGTGCCAGCTTAAATACAGCGGCCCAGATGGCTTATCTCACGCCAGACAAGCAAGGACAACTGACTCAATTCTTCAAAATGATGGCAACAAAGACCCAACTCCCTGCAAGAAAAATTCTGCAGGCCTTGGGATTCATGGCATCTTGCATACTACTAATACCATATGCAAAACTGCATATGAGGAAATTACAATGGTACCTGAAAAGCTATGGACTCAACACAGCCACAGCTTGGAAACAGTAATTCCACTCATTCCCTGCCTTCAACAGGAGTTTCTGTGGTGGGCTCAGGCATGTCACCTCAACAAGGGTCAGCCTTTTACCTTACCCACAGCCAGGCAAACTATGACAACGGATGCATCGGATTTTGCCTGGGAAGCACACATGGCAGGACAGTGTATTCAGGGCAAATGGTCTGCAGATCAAAGGCATCTACATATCAATCGAAAAGAGATGCTAGCTGTACAAAATGCCCGAACAGCTTTCAACGACCTCCTACATCCAGGACAACTACTAATAAAGACAAACAACACCACAGTGATGTGGTACATAAACAAGCAAGGGGGCACACATTCCTACCCCCTATGCAGGCAAGCAATGACCTTGTGGAACACAGCACTGACCTACCAAGTTCAACTACAAGCACAATTCCTGCCAGGAAAGAAAAACACATTGGCAGACGATCTAAGCAGAAACATCATAGGTCCTCATGAGTGGAAACTAGATCCACAAGTATTCGCAGTGATAACTCAAAAATGGGGGAGCCCAGACATAGATCTGTTCGCCTCCCCCCAAAACTACCAACTACGGAAATTTTGCACAAGGACATACCACACACTAGCTTGGAAAGTGGACGCCCTCTCATTCAGTTTGAAAACATTAACAGTGTATGCCTTTCCTCCACTGCCTCTTCTGGCAAAGGTGCTGCTGAAAGCCAGATTAGAGAGGCCACAAATGATACTCATTGCTCCAGACTGGCCACGCCAACACTGGTATCCAGTACTAAGGAACATGGCTCAAGGCCCACCATGGATTTTACCTCAAATTCCTCACCTGCTCACTCAGCAAAACAAATCAGATTCTACACAGCCAGCTCAAGACTTTAAATCTGGCTGCATGGCAAATTACCTAAACAACCAGTCAACACTTCTCTCTAAAGCTGTTATGGATGTCATTCTGGAGGCCAGGAAGGCCCAGCACCAGGAAAGCCTATTCAGACAAATGGAAAAGATTCTGCGCCTGGAACCAGGCTAAAAGCCAGAATTCCCTTGTCCCAAATATTCCTCAGATTCTACAATATTTAACTGAGAGGTTGCACAAAGGACTTTCCTTTTCATCTATTAAGATCCACGCCTCAGCTATTTCAGCTCTTTACAACACGGATCCTCCCATATTTTCACATCCATTACTAAGACAGTACCTCAGAGGGGCTAAGAACATAAGACCGCCCCGGAGACCACCAGCACCAGCTTGGGATCTCAACTTTGTTTTGGAAAAACTTACACTACTGCCCTTTGAACCAGCCTTTACAGCCGATTTACAGTTTCTATCATGGAAAACTGCCCTGCTGCTAGCAATAACTTCTGCATGAAGAGTCTCAGAGCTACAGGCCCTAATGGCAGTGGAGCCTTTCATCATTTTTATCAAGACAGAGTCGCTTTACGAACTAACCCTTCCTTTATGTCAAAGGTGGTATCCATTGTGGCCCTAAACCAAACCATTCATTTGCCCACCTTTTATCCAAACCCCCAGAGCAAAGGGGAAAGGCTCCTACACTCTTTGGACATTCACAGGCAATTACGTTATTACTTGGCTAAAACTAAGGCTTTCAGAAAATCTGACCAGCTCTTTGTATCCTATGCTGCAGGTTCACAAGGAAAGGCTATCTCAAAACAGACCATTTCAAAATGGATAGGACATTGTATCCGATGTTCATCGTGTTACCCTGCTGCAGTCATCACACTTGGGTTATCCTGCCATCAGGCGGTCCCGCAGTCGGCCTGAATTCCAAAGTCTTGGTCCGGCGCCGGTTGCTGTCGCTTCTTCCCTGACGTCAGTGCGCCAGGGGTATATAAGAGGCATCCAACGCCATTTTCTTCAGTCTTTCTTGCCGCGCGGTGCCCGAAGCAGAAGCAGTTCGCAAGTGCCGGTCGGCCGACACCTTAGATTTTCGAATCGAATTTCAGTCCGAAGTCTTCAAAGCTAAGTACCCCATTGGGGAACCTTTTCTTGCCTCAGTCCGATGTCAGGAAAAAGTTAACAATTGCATTTCTTGTGGGAAGCAAATGCCTCATGAGGACTTTCATTCTTATTGTATACCTTGCCTAGGCCCAGACCACGACGTCACTGGTTGTTGGTTTTGTGCTAGGTTCAATAAGCGAACTATAAAGCGATGCTTTGATTTTGCACGACACTACTTCGGTAGGAAATTACACTATGCCGTCAGAGCAACCGACTACCGGCGTGCATACAAAATGCAAAGATAAAGACAGGCAGCCTAGATCCAAGCCAGACTCCGAGGCCTCGGCTGGGCTGGTCACCGGTTCTCCGGTTTTCAGTGAGGCGCCTACGCAGCCCCTGGCGACCGCAGAATTGGAACCTCAGACCGCTTTGGATTCTCAAGCAGAGAGTTCTAGGTCGACGCAGCCATTTTCTTTAGGCCCTACCGACGACATTGCAGAAGGAGAAGCTGGTGCTGTGGAAACACCTTCGGTTTCAGAAGGTGTCTTCAGACCGACTACTCTTACCATAAAATCTTATGCTAAGCTTAAGACTCCTCTAAAACCAAAAAAGACTGCACATCAGTCTCCAGTTCAAGGCCCCATGCCTAAGAAACAGATGCTTAAAATGGCTGAAGATTTGATCTCTTTAATCAGGGGTTCCCAACCCCCCCCCCGACAAAAGGCCTAGACAAGAGGAGGATTATGCCTCCTCTGATCAAGTGTCTATTTCCTCAGGCTCCTCTGAGGAACAGGATTACTCCTTTCCCCCGTATGAAGATTCTGATGCTGAAGATTCCATTCCCTCAGCTTCTTCCCCTGAAGACTATTCCTTTGGGGAAACCTTACATACCATGAGGGAACATTTCCACTGGGAGGGTCAGGACTACTCCGACTCAAAGAAAAGTCTCCGAGAGTTTCTTTTACTCCCCCAGCACAGACCACTTGCTATCCCTCCAGTTTTAGACGTGGATGATGTTTACTTAGAATCTAGTCTAAATCCAGATTCTCTGCCTCCTGCTCCAGCCAAACCAGATAGATATTATAGACTGCCTGACTCACACAAATTCCTTTACAAAAGCCCTGTTGCTGACCCAGAGACAATCTCCCTGGGTCCCAAAGGGGCTAAGGCTTCTATGGCTAAAAATCCTGTACCCTCTGAAAGGGACTCCAGAGCACTAGATAGGTGGGGGAAGAAGGTTTACACCTCAGCTACTCTAGCTATGAGAGCACTAAATTGTCAATTTCACATGCTTAAATACCAGCAATTCCTAATGTCTCAAATAAAACAAAAGATGAGCACGCACCCTCAACAGTCTGAATTCAAGGAAATGCAGGATCTGTTGCATGCAGCTGAACAGGTGGGCAAACATACTTTACAATGTGGATTTGATTCCTTGGAAGCTTCCTGTAGAGCAGCTGTTACTGGGTCTGTTATACGTAGGCATGCTTGGTTAAAGGAACAAACTCTGCCTGATCATGTAAAAGCAGTTACTAGATGCACCCTTACAGCAGGATGTCTTATTTGGGGTTAAAGCAGAAGAGGTTTTAAAGAAAATGGAGGATAAGGCAAAATCTATGCAGACGGTCAAAGATTTCTTACAGGTACAACCCCCACGCTTCAGCAGAAATTGGCCAACAAAGAATTGGTCCTTTCCAGCTTCTGACAGACCACAGAGGGGTAAATACAGGCGCCCAAGGGGCAGAGGACAAGCACAAATCCCTTACAAACCTCGCCAATGGGGGCACTGCACCACAGAAGGGAGGAGAAAACAGGTCCCAAACTACTAGAAGGCAAACACAATGACTTAAAAAACCTCAAACTGCCGAGCAAAACTCTCTTGGCAGCTCCCTTGGGAGGAAAATTAGCATTTTTTACAGACAACTGGCGTATCGTCACAAAGGACAAATGGGTCCTAGACATTATCTCACAAGGATACAGATTCCATTTCCACACCTTGCCAAGGATAAAAGGAATGCCAAACCTGCCACAAAATCAATGGGCAGAGGCACAAAAACAAATTACAGCCCTCATGGACAGGAGAGCCATTCAACTGGTACCTACACAGGAGCAAGGCCAAGGATTTTACTTAAGGCTCTTTCTAGTCCCCGGAAAGGACAATGCTTGGAGACCCATTCTGGACCTTTCAATTCTAAACACCTTCTTGCAAGTACCCAAATTCAAGATGCTAACACTACAGCAGCTTCTTCCCATGTTGGGCAAGAAAGCTTATCTAGTAACGTTGGACCTCAAGGAGGCATACCTGCATGTCCCTATCAGATTGCAGAAGATACCGCCGTTTCATTGCAGGTTCAACCCATTATCAATTCTCTGCACTGCCCTTTGGCTTATCTACTGCGCCCAGGGTCTTCACAAAATGCCTGGCACCAGTAATTGCATACTGCAGACAAAGAGGAATTCAAATATACCCATACCTGGACGACTGCCTCATCCAAGCAGAAAGCAAGTACATTCTCTTACAACATCTGGCTTTTGTAAAACACCTTCTAAGTTGCCTAGGGTACACAGTAAACGAAAAGAAATCAAAACTAGTGCCCTCACAAAATATGACATTCCTGGGTGCCAGCTTGAATACAACGGCCCAGATGGCTTATCTGACGCCAGACAAACAACTACAACTAACTCAGTACTTCAAAACAATGGCAACAAAGACCCAACTCCCTGCAAGAAAAATTCTGCAGGCCTTGGGCTTCATGGCATCTTGCATACTACTAATACCATTTGCAAAACTGCATATGAGGTAATTACAGTGGTACCTAAAAAGCGTATGGACTCAACACAGCCACAGCTTGGAAACAATGATACCTCTCATTCCCTGCCTTCAACAGGAGTTTCTATGGTGGTCACAGGCATGTCACCTCAACAAGGGTCAGCCTTTCACCTTACCCCCAGCCAGGCAAACTATGACAACAGATGCATCGAACTATGCCTGGGGGGCACACGTGGCAGGACGGTGCGTTCAAGGCATATGGACTGCAGATCAAAGGAATCTGCACATCAATCAAAAATAAATGCTAGCTGTACAGAATGCCCTGACAGCCTTCAAGGACCTCTTACATCCAGGACAGTGTATAATAAGGACAGACAACACCACAGTAATGTGGTACATAAACAAACAAGGAGGTACACACTCCTACCCTCTGTGCAGGCAAGCAATGACCTTGTGGAACACAGCACTGGCTTACCAAGTTCAATTACAAGCTCAATTCCTGCCAGGAAAAAAGAACACATTGGCAGACGACCTAAGCAGAAACATCATGGATCCCCACGAGTGGAAACTGGATCCACAAGTATTTGCAATGATAACCCAAAAATGGGGGCGTCCAGACATAGACCTGTTTACCAACCCCCAAAACTATCAGCTATCAAAATTTTGCACAAGGACATTTCACCATCAAGCTTGGAAAGTGGACGCACTCTCATTCAGTTGGAAAATGCTGACAGTATATGCCTTTCCTCCATTGCCCCTTCTTACAAAGGTGGTGCTGAAAGTCAGGATGGAGAGACCCCGAATGATACTCATTGCCACAGACTGGCCACGCCAGCACTGGTACCCACTATTAAGAAACATGGCCCAGGGCCCACCATGGATTTTACCACAAATTCCTCATCTGCTCACACAGCAAGGCAGTCAGATTCTGCACAGCCAGCTCAAAACCTTAAATTTGGCTGCATGGCAAATCACCTAATCAACCAGCTAGCTCCTCTTTCACAAGCTGTTATGGATGTTATTCTGGAGGCCAGCACCAGGAAAGCCTACTCAGACAAATGGAAAAGATTTTGCGCCTGGAACCAAGCTAAAGGCCAAAATACCCTTCAGCCGGACATACCTCAGATTCTACAATATTTAACTGAGATGTTACACAAAGGACTTTCTTTTTCATCTATTAAAATCCACGCCTCAGCTATTTCAGCTCACTACAACACGGATCCTCCCTTATTTTGACATCCACTTCTAAGGCAGTATCTCAGAGGGGCCAAAAACATTAGGCCTCCCAGGAAAGCGCCAACACCAACTTGGGACTTCAATTTTGTTCTGGAAAAACTTACGCTACCACCTTTTGAGCCAGCTTTCTCAGCTGACTTAAAGTTTATATCATGGAAGACTGCCCTGCTGCTAGCAATTACTTCAGCCAGAAGAGTCTCAGAGTTACAGGCACTAATGGCAGTAGAGCCTTTACTCATTTTTCATCAAGACAGCGTTTCTCTACGAACTAACCCCTCCTTTATGCCAAAGGTGGTATCCAGTGTGGCCCTAAATCAAGCCATCCATTTACCCACCTTCTTTCCAAATCCACAGAACAAAGGAGAAAGACTCCTGCATTCCTTGGACATTCACTGGCAACTACATTACTACTTGGATAAAACTAAGGTTTTCAGAAAATCTGACCAGCTTTTTGTATCCTATGCTACAGCATCACAAGGAAAGGCTATCTCAAAACAGACCATTTCCAAATGGATAGGACATTGCATACATTTTTGCTACCCCCATCATGGAAAACCAGTTCCTGCTAGCATAAGGCCCCACTCTACCAGGGCAGCAGCTACATCTACAGCCTTCCTCAGGGGGGTGCCAACCAAGGATATTCTGGAAGCTGCAACTTGGAGTTCAGTACACACCTTCACCAAACACAATCACTTACCACTTTACTCTAAGACTAGAGCTGGCTTCGCCACTGCAGTTTTGCAGGGCCTTCTAGCTTCCTCTAACCCTGTTTGACTCCACCTCCCATCCTTAGCTTTGGGATTCTACCCAAGTGTGATGACTGCAGCAGGGTAACACTATGAACATAGTACAGTTTTGTACCTACCATAAATGTAGATGTTCGAGTGTATACCCTGCTGCAGTCCAGGTTACCCTCCCTCCATCCCCTCTGACCTAACTAAAACCTTTCAATACCTTAAAATCTGATACAACCTTTGTGGTGTATTTGCTTATAGTTGGAGGGATGTTTTCTTTGTGCTAAACTTTTATTATTGGTACTATCTGCTGACCACCTTTTGGGGGGGCACCTGACATCTGGGGCAAGAAAAACTGAAGAAAATGTCGTTGGATGCCTCTTATATACCCCTGGCGCACTGACGTCAGGGAAGAAGCGACAGCAACCGACGCCGGACCAAGAGTTTGGAATTCAGGCCGACTGCGGGACCGCCTGACGGCAGGATAACCCAAGTGTGATGACTGCAGCAGGGTATACACTCGAACATCTACAATTATGATAGGTACAAAACTGTACTTTTCTGCTACACACACCATGGGAAACCTGTACCTGGTAACATTAGGCCCCATTCCACCAGGGCTACAGCAACATCAACAGCCTTCCTCAGAGGGGTACCAACCTAGGATATTTTGGAGGCTGCAACTTGGAGTTCAGTGCACACCTTCACCAAGCACTATCACTTACCTCTATACTCTAAAACCAGAGCTGGCTTTGCCACTGCAGTTCTGCAGGGCCTACTAGCTTCTCCAAACCCTGTTTAGTTCCACCACCCATCCTTAGCTTTGGGATTCAACCCAAGTGTGATGACTGCAGCAGTGTAACATGAACATAGTACAGTTTTGTACCTACCATAAATGTAGATGTTCGAGTGTTCACACTGCTGCAGTCCAGGTTACCCTCCCTCCATCCCCTCTGACCTAGCTGAACTTTTCTATACCTTTCTGTCCTGTACAACCTCTGTGGTGTATTTGCTTGTAACTGAAGGTATTCCTTTTATATGTTTTATTAGCAATATGTATTGCCTACCTACTTGGGGGCACCTGACATCTGGGGCAAGAAAAACTGAAGGAAATGGCGTCGGATGCCTCTTATATACCCCTGGTGCACTGACGTCAGGGAAGAAGCGACAGCAACCGACGCCGGACCAAGACTTTGGAACTCTGGCCAACTGCGGGACCACCTGACGGCAGGATAACCCAAGTGTGATGACTGCAGCAGTGTGAACAGTCGAACATCTAGATTTATGGTAGGTACAAAACTGTACTTTTCTCTTCTGGAAAACGGCCTTTTTGGTTGCTATTACATCAGTGAAAAGAGCTTCTGAGCTCCAAGCCATCTCTACTAAACCTCCTTATTTGATCACCCATATGGATAGAGTTTCCTTACGGACCATTTCATTCATTTTACCTAAAGTGGCCACAGAAGACAATTTCAGTCAGTCCATTCATCTCCTTGTTTTTTTCCCCCCAATTTCCAGAGTAAGGGAGAGTACACTCTGCATCTTCTGGATGTTCATAGGCAGTTATATTTTTATCTGGAAAGGGCAAAATCCTTCAGAAAATCTGACCAGCTGTTTATAGCTTTTTTTCAGACATGGGGAAAGGCGCAGCATTTACTACACCTACTCTGGCCAGATGGTTGTTCATAGGTTCATAGGTTGGTACTAGGCTATCAGCCCTAGGGCCTATACAAGCCTAGCCATAACAATTCCCTGGCTATTTCTTCCCACATTATTTACTTTCCTGGACCCCTGTCTAGCAGGGCGACTGACGTGATCCCTGGGGTGAATTTCCTTTCTCCCATCCAAACGTCAAGGTTCCTCTTGAAGAGGTCCAAAGAGGCACTCTGCTTGACATGTATGGGCAATCTATTCCAGAGTCTGGGGAGTCTCTGGGTCAGGAACCTATCCCTCCAGCATGTTTTGTTTATTGTGATGACAAGGTTTAGATCCCTGGGCGTGTAGCTCTGAGGATTGGGATTTCTTTAAGTGTAGCATGTCCAACAGCTCTGGGTTTGACAAG